>NC_060274.1:31535657-31576316 GCF_021613505.1 Equus quagga
GCCCCTACGCACTCCGGCCGCCGGCGCCGCCCGCCTCGCCGTGCGCCCTGCCGTGGGCCGCGCCCCCGCGGGTCTCCCAGCACCTCTCCTCGCGCGGCCTCTTCTCCCCCTGGGCGCCTCTGCATCCCTGCGTCCCCATGAGCGCCGCCGCCTTCTCCCCGGCGGGCGTGGAAAGGGCTCCGGACCGGGAACCGGCAACCTGGGTCCCCCACCAGCTGTGTGACCTTGGAGGAGTCATCTCCTCGCTCACCTTTACCTGCCCCACACGACTGCTTGAGCTTAATGAAGGAAAGGATGCAAATAGCGGGCAAAGTAGGATGGAGCTTTTCCACCTGAATTACAGCCCAGTTCAATAAATGCCGCATGTAGGGCAATTTAACCCAACAATCCCGCAAAGTAGTTACCTTCTCCATCTTACAATGAGGAAGCTGAGTCCTAAAGAGGGTAGGCAGTTTACCCAGCGATGATTCGAATTTAGGCCCCGCTCGCTCCAAACTCGCCTCATATCATGCTTCCTAATAAAGATGTGAATCGAGTTGACAGTGGGACGAGATGATAACCGCCGTATTCCTTTGTTTATTTAAATAGTCATGGTATTTTGGAAAGACGTTCATCCTGACCCTTCCCTCTCTTTGGTCCTACAACTGGATTCTTAGCTGAGCAAAGCAGCTAGTCTTATTCTGAAGATACTAAACCCAACGGAACACAAGGCGCTGCTTGAACTTAGACTTTTACTTTCTCAACTTATTTCCAAAAATATCAAACCTACGGAGAAGTTATGGGAAAAACATAATGAACACCCATATTAACCCATATTCACCAGTTTTTAACGTTTCACTTCATTTGCTTGCCGTGTGTGTGTGTGTGTGTGTGTGTGTGTGTGTGTGTGTGTGTGCGGGGCGGTATTTGTCTTATTTTTGTTACAGAATTTGAGTTTTTTGCAGACAGTTACCCTTTCCCCCCAATATTTCAGTAAGTATCTCCTAAGACAAAGATATTCTCCTACATAATCAGATTCCATTATCACGCCAAGGAAATTTAATATTAATATAATACTATTATCTGTAACGTACAGAAGCCATATTCAAATTTTCAAAATATCCCTTTTAGCTGACTTTTTCTCCAACCCGGGATACAATCAAGGATCACGCATTGCATTTAGTTGTCATGTCTTTTTAAGCTCCTTTAATATAGAATAATCCCAAAATAATTTTTTCTTTTTATGACATTGACTTTTTGGAGAATCCAATTCTGTTTTGCAGAATGTTCCTCAGTTTGTATTCATCTGTTCCCTCTTAAATTCAAGTTACATAACTTTGTCAGGTACACTGGACAGATGATGTTGTGTCCGTCTTAGTAAGCTGCATCAGGAGGACTATGATGTCGCTTTGTTCCATTATTGGTGAGGTTACATTTAATCATTTCTCCATGGTAAAAGTACCTTTTTTCCTTTGTATTTAAAAAGTAATCTGTGTAAAAAATGGGCAAAGAACTCGAATAGACATTTCTCCAAAGAAGATAAACAAGTGGCCAATAAGTACATGAAAAGATGCTTAGCATCATTAGAGGAATGCAAAGCAACACCACAAGGCGATACCACTTCACACCTACTAGGATGACTATAATTTTTTTTAATGGAAAATAAGTGATGTCAAGGATGTAGAGACATTGGAATCCTTGTCCATTGCTCGTGGCAATATCAAAGGGTGCAATCCCTGTGGGAAACAGTTCCGCAGTTCTGCAAAAAGCTAAACAGAATTATCAGCAATTCCACTCCTAGGTATACATCCAGGCACTCGAACAAATTCCTGTACACAAATATTCATAGCAGCACTGATCACAGTAGCCAAAAGGTTGGAAACAACTCAAATCTCCATCAGCACAGGAATGGATAAACAAATTGCAGTATAGACATACGATGAAATATTTTTCAGCCATAAAAAGGAATGAAGAACTGATACATGCTTCAATGTGGATGAATCTTAAAAGCATGCTGCCAGGTGACAGAAGACTGACACAAAAGGTCATGTAGTGTACCATTCCGTTTCTATGAAACGTCAGGAGTAAGCAAATCCACAGAAAGTGGATTGGCGGTAGCCACTGGCTGGGGGGAGGGGAAAGGAGGAGCAACTGCTTAATGGGTCCAGGGTTTTCATTGATACTGATGACAATGTCTTGGAGCTCAGATAAATGTGATGGTGCCACAACATTGTAACTATACTAAATGCCGCTAAATTGTTCACTCTAAATGATTAACTTCAAGTCATGTGAATTTCACTTCAATTTTTTAAAAAAGTTCAGCGAGGTAATACTTAGAGACTGCGTGAGTATTCTGCCCCTCTATGGTTAGCACCCATCGATGATGCTCGCCTGAATCAATTACTGCTATGGTGGTTGTAGAATAATGATATTAAAATTCTCATGTTCCATCCCTTCCATCTGTGTTAGTTGGGTGACATTCTCACGTAAAGAAGAGCTTTCTTCTGTCACCGCTTTGTTTACCGTTTGTGTACGCCTTGTTTCTTGTTTTTGTTTTTGGTATCAATATTGACAGTAATTAGTGTCACTTTGATTTTTGATTCTTCAATTGTCCCACATTTGCCCAGGGAAGACACTTTCAACCTGCAGCGTCCTTCGGGCACGTCCCAATTAGGTTTTGAACACCTCTTTACTTTCTGGCACTAGATGTTCCAGGAAACTTTGTTCTTTCCCTAACTGGGTCTCTGAACCAGCCATTACTCCCATCTAGGCTCCTCCTAGAAGGTGATTAAAAGCTTTGAAGCCAAAGAAATCTGAGTTTGAAACCAGTTTCTTTTATTCTCTGTAACAGCTTTATTGAGATACAATTCACATACCACACAATTCACCCACTTAAAGTTCAGAATGCAGTGTTTTTAGGGTGGTTGGGCAACCACTGCCACACTTGAATTTTAAAACATTTTTGTCCCCTTAAAAGAACCTCCATACCCATGAGCAGTCAGTCTTCATTTCCCCCAACCTCCCCTTGCCCAAGGCCGGGCAACCGCTAATCTCTCTGTCTCTATAGCCTTGCCTATTCTGGAGAGACCGTATAAATGCAGTTGCACAATATGCGACCTTCGGTCACCGGCTTCTTTCACTTAGCTTAATGTTGAAACCCACTTCTGCTACTTAATTTCTGCATAGCCTTGGGCAAGTTCCTTAACTACAGCATCTGGAAAATGGCAATAATATTAATTCCATTCTTCCTAGATCAATGTGATAATCAAATAAGGTAAGTAACTATTCGACGAATAGTGATTATCATTCAGATTAGTTGGGAGACCATACCCCATCTATTTGCGCCCATTTGTTCAACAAATACTTCTCCAACACCTGCTATGTAGCCGACATTGTTCTAGGTATTGAGTTTACAGCAGAGAATAAAGCACGCAAAGTCTCCCTGCCCTCGTGGAGCTTACGTTCTACCGCCGGAAGACAGAAAGTACACAAAGGAAATATGTGAAATATATGCAATGTTTACTAGATGGCCACAGCGCCTAGACAAGAAAAAACAAACAGCAACTTGTTGGGAAGATGTTTAGAAAAGGCCTCACTGAAAAGGTCGCACTTAAAGACCTCCAGGTGGTCTTGCCCGTCTTTTCACTTCTGTATATTAGAAGAGAACTATATTTGCTACCTAGAATATTTGTGAATTGCTTTGAATTTATTAAGTTAAAATACACCAACTTGTTTATCAGTAAACAGCTTTACACATACTATATAGATGCTTAAAGAAAGAATGACAAACTGTAGACCCAGTCTCTGCTGACTGGGAAATTAAAAATTTCTTTCACATGCATCACAGTTTAGAATGACATTTTATAGGAAACACAAAAAAAAGAAGAAATAAAGTGATAGAGTATGCGTTTAATTTTTTACTTCTACCATCCTTTATTGCTACATAAGTCAAATCACTAATTATATGAATATTATAATTAAGAAGGGGAAATATTAGAACTGGATATATTTTTGTCTCTTAGCAGCCCAAAAGAAGTGAAAAGGGCGGTATATATGCATTTTTGTCCCTTACCTAGCACAACGGAATTCAAGACAAACACATCATATTAATTTTTATCAAATATCTGAAAAAAATTAAAGAATGCTGCAAATCCAATTGCACTCAGGTATTTCCAAGTAAAGCTACTAAATCGTGTTGTGGCTTAGAAGGTATAATCAGTACATCATAAAACTGGAAGCAGACTTGAGAGATCACATAACCCACCTTGGGCCTTTAGTGGACTAGAACCCAGCCTCCTTCTAAGGACTCTCCAATGCTTTAAAGTTTTATGAAAGTTACTTTATATCCAATCTCCACTTTCTATTATGAAGCTTCAGCCTGCCTCTTGTTGTTTCATTAGAGCGTATTCTCAGTGGTGTTGGCACGATTACAACAGAGTATAGCACGGAAGTTAGCGTACGGAGCAGTAAAGGCAGACTGCCAGAGTTCAAACCATAGTTCTGCCATTAGCTAGCTGGGTAACCCTGGGCAAGTTACTCAGTTTCTCTGTGCCTCGGTTTCCTTTTTTTTTTTTTTTTTTTTTTGAGGAAGATTAGCCCTGAGCTAACTGCTGCCAATCCTCCTCTTTTTGCTGAGGAAGACTGGCCCTGAGTTAACATCCGTGCCCATCTTCCTCTTTATATGTGGAACGCCTACCACAGCATGGCTTGCCATGTGGTGCCATGTCGGCACCCGGGATCCAAATCAGTGAACCCTGGGCCACTGAAACGGAACGTGCGAACTTAACCACAGCGCCACCAGGCTGGCCCCAACGTGCCTCGGTTCCCTGATCTGCAAAATGCAGGTAGTAATATTACCCATCTTATACATTTGTTCTGAGGATTGAATGAGTTATTTCACATAAAGTGCTTAGAGAAGGATCTACGTGTTCAATAAATATTAGCTATTCTTGTATATATGATGTATTACTTATCTATTGTTTCCTAACAAATTTCTCCCAAATTTAGCAACTTAAAACAACAAGCATTCATTATCTCACGATTTCTGTGGTCCAGGAATTTGGGAGCAGTTTGGCTGGAGGGTCAAGATGTCACCTGGGGCTGCAGCCATCTGAAAGCTTGAGTAAGGCTGGGAGATCTGTTACCAGGATGGCTCCCTCATTCGGCTGATAGAGGGAGGCCTCAGGTTGCTGCCGGCTGTTTCACAGAGGCCTCACTTCCTCCGCCTGGATCTTTCCATAGGGCTGCTTGACGGTCTGGCTCCCCCCAGAGTGAATGGTCCAAGAGAGAGCAAGGGAGAAACTGCAATGGCTTTTATGACCTACCCTCAGAAGTCACAATCCGTCACTGCCACCACATTCTATTCATTAGAAGCAAGTATAGCCCATCTCAAAGGAGGGGAATGAAACAGCTTCTAGAAAGGAGAATTATCAGAGAACGTGTGCACTTATTTTTAAACCACCACAAGGGGTCATTCCTTCTTTCCTTTAGTGCCTCTGATTTGCGAGCGAGAGGCCTTAGAGACCTCTCATTTGGCTGCTGTCTCAGCAGCAGAAATGAAAAAGAATTTCCAGTTCAACATTCAGACTAAAGAAAAGGGAATGTAGACTAGTTAGATCATCTAGAGGAAATCATCAATAGAAATACGTTTGTTATACATAAAACGCCTACCATATATATGACTCCTACATAAGCCAGCTAAGAAACGACTCCTGAAGATTTGCCCAGGGCTGTGTTAGGATGGATTTAGAATATTGACTAATACGCCAGCACGCAGCTAAATAGATTAAATGGTCTGGCCATAATAAACTATGCTGAACTTTCCCACCCTGGCCTCCATTTCTTTCAAGCATTTAGACATGAATATAGCCATGATAGAATACTCATTTCTCAAAATATTTGAACTCTCCCAGTATAAGAATTTGGCTTTCTGGGCCAGCCCGGGTGGCCTAGTGGTTAAGTTCAGCATGCTCTGCTTCAGCAGCCCAGGTTTAGTTCCTGGGCGCAAACCTATACCATTCGTCTGTCAGTGGCCATGCTGTGGCAGTGGGCTCAGATACAAAAAGAGGAAGATTGGCAGCAGATGTTAGCTCATGGCAAATCTTCCTCAGCAAAAAAAAAAAAAAGAAGAAGAAGAATTTGGCTTTCCATTTTATGATAACTGATTTAAAAATCCAATACAAAATACAACCGAAAGAGTGAGGCCAGCCCCGTGGCCAAGTGGTTAAACTTCTATGTGCTCCACTTCGGTGGCCCAGGTTCACGGGTTTGAATCCCAGGTGCAGACCTACTTTACTCATCAGCCATGTTATGGAGGCGTCCCACGTACACAGTGGAGGAAGATTGGTACGGATGTTAGCTCAAGGCTAATCTTCCTCACACACACACACAAAATATATATATAACATTAAAAGAAACAATATGATTTTGCTCATAGTGAAACATGTATTCTATTCTAACATAATTCATAACCAATTCTTCAGAAATGTGTATTTATAACTTTCAGGTAGGTATGGACATTGTCTATGGAGATAAAGTATACTTTAGCATTAAAAAGCAGCTTTATGGGGCCGGCCCAGTGGCGCAGCAGTTAAGTTTGCATGTTCTGCTTCGGTGGCCTGGGGTTTGCCAGTCTGGATCCTGAGTGCGGACCTACGCACTGCTTGTCGAGCCATGCTGTGGCAGGCGTCCCACATATAAAGTAGAGGAAGATGGGCATGGATGTTAGCTCAGGGCCAGTCTTCCTCAGCAAAAAGAGGAGGATTGGCAGCAGATGTTAGCTCAGGGCCAATCTTCCTCAAAAAAAAAAAAGGAAAATCAGGGGCTGGCCCCATGGCCTAGTGCTTAAGTACAACGTGCTCCACTTCAGCGGCCTGGGTTTGGCTCCTGGGTCCAGTTCCTGGGCACAGACCTACACTACTCATCAGCAGCCATGCTGTGGTGGCAACTCACATACAAAATAGTGGAAGATTGGCACAGATGTTAGCTCAAGGCGGATCTTCCTCAGCAAAAGAAAAAAAAGTAGGACAATCAACTCCAGGAGGTACCCCATCTGCAAACATCTGGGTCCCAGCTCCCCCCTCCAAGCTTCTGAGGTCTAATAACCCATCTCCTCACTTTGGTCCCAGGCCCAGAGGTGGGCGCTGCTTCCTGCGTTATTACCGTGTTACCTCAGTGGCCCCTTCCCTCTTCATCCTTCTGTAGTGCTCCAACACCTGGTCAACCAAACAATGCCTTCTATGAATTTTTTTTGTTAAAGTAACCAATCTAACTGCAATTAAAAATGTAAATATTTTCTGGCTTCTCTCTGGACTCTACTGGGTACACAATTCTACCAGTGATGGGTCATTGGCTTGTCTCCAGTTTGGGCCGTTATGAATAGTGCTGCAGGAATGTCCTTGTACATGTCTTTTGGTGAATGTATTTATAGACCTAGAAATGGAACTGCCAGGTCACAGGGTAAATGTGTTCACTTTTAGCAGATACTGCCCAAAAGTCCCCAAAGTGGCCGTACCAATAATTACATTGATTTTAAGGCATTCTCAGGATCTCAAACCTGATTCCCAGAACCTTCAAAATTTAGAATAAAAGTCAATAAACTCCACACCATTATAATTTAATCTCTACTTCAGAATATTTATGTTGCGATGCTAAAGAAAACTAGCCTCTGTTGATTGAAGACAGACTTTGTGTCCTTAATTCCTCTATCAGTACCTGGCACATAGTAGGTGATGTGGAATAAATACATGAGAATACAAGGAAGCTTCAATCTATTCTTTTGTACACTTCAACCAACGTGAAACCGTAATGTAAGTTGAGGTCAGTCCTGTCCAGGGGATAGTCACTGACCCCAGCACGCTCCACTGGGCAGCTGTAGGTGAACGGGCCTGTTTCCACAGGTTGCTTGTACTGCCCTACAAGACCCATTCTCTCCTCACAGTCCACTTCAACGACTTGACACAGGAGCAGACCCAACGTAACAGTGGCAGGGAGTCCACTGGCAGACTGGGGCAGCCTTGTGTTGGCACATCAACCTTGTTGTTCAAATGCTCTCTCAAGAATCTTTAATGGGGATCCCAAACTGAATTGAATCCCCTTGAGATTCATTCTTAAAGGGACTTGGACTTCAGGGTGCTTCCCTCAAACCTTGTGATGTCTTAAGAATCACCTATGGAAGCCGCAAGGCAAACAGCCTGCATCTGCAGACCTCACCTGAAACCTTCACAAGCTGAACTCCCAAGAACCAGTGGGTTTCTAGCACCTGCTGGGGACTCAGGATTGCCGACTGAGCTGACCACGGAGAAACAGGAGCAGCTTGCTGGAAGATGTCGATACACGAGGCTGACCAGAATCGAGCACACTTACATCCACTCAACAGAAATCAGGGCTGGGGAAGGAGGAGGAGGAATGAAGGCAACATATATACCAGTTTATAAAATAATCATTCTGCTTTCTAGAACCACAGTTTTCAATTGCATAAACCTATTTTTATACCATACAGGATGGTTAAGGTGACATTCTTCTGATTTTACAAGTTAGGTAACATTATTGAGGTTCTATTAACAGAATGGTCACAATAATCCATAAAGCAGGGACTTTTTCATTGACAAAATGGTGAGTAGGCAGATGCACCCAGTTATGAATTACAGACAATTGTATTTTTGACTCTCTGGGTATGTAAGACATGCTTTTGTGACTTGTCACAGGCAGTGACTTAAAGCAAATGGATGTCTCTTCTCAGGCACTATTTGTCACCAGAGAGGAGGCCAATGTGTTCTCATGTCATCATGCAAGGTGACACAAATACCTATTTCTGACTCCCCAGACATTTCTTTAGTTCTCATTGTTTCCCTCTCCTTTCCCCTTCCTGTCTAATGCTAGAGTCATAGTCACCCAATACCTCGCCCTACGCGTCTCTTCTATTTCGCTGTTTCTGCGTTGTATCCCTTATAATGAACTGATGGAATGCCTTCTGGGTTTTGTAAGCAGTTCTAGCAAATTATCAAACCTGAGGAGGGGGTTGTGGGAACCTCTGACTTGTAGCCAGTCACTCAGAAGCAACTGGTGTCTGAAGGTGGAAGGAGGCGCAGCTTGTGAAACTGAGTCCTTAGGCTGTGGGGTCTGTGCTAACTCGGGGCAGTGTTGGAATTGAATTGAATTGTTCAACACCAAGCTGGTGTCCTGAGAATCAGAGAATAGGTTATTGGTGTCGGAAAACACTCCAGAGTCCCCATTTTGCCGTAGGTAGGAGAGCTGGGACAAACACAACCTTTTGACTCAACGTCAACTTCTTTTCCCACATTGATTCCTTCTCTTAAAAAAAAATTCATGACTCATAAAACATTGCCCATGCCCTCTTTTGCATAAAAGAACTAGAGACCATTAAACCTAAAACCAAAAGATACAAAATGAAGAAGAGATGAAGGCTATCTCGTGATAGCCACATCAGTAGGCAGACTCCAGCTGCAGCAAAAATTCCTGGAGGGGATCAAAACTCTTATAACCCAATCCAAAGTCCCAAGGAGAAAATTGAGTTGACAGTCAAATATTCGTGAATATGTACATATAACACCACTAGAAATGTGCTATCTAAGCTGAAAACAAACAGCCTGAATATCATGAGGGCAAACTTAGCTGCTAATAGTTCCTGGCAAGCATTAAAATCAATTTAGAGGAGATAGTGACGCTGGAAGGGTCCAGGAAAATGAGTTATGCTGAGATATATAAAGTAAAAAACTTCTTACTACGAATATTTTCAGCAAGATAATAGACCAACGACTTCTAAAAGCACAAATAGGTGGTTATATAATGACAAGCTGTAATTACAGAGTATCGTCCCACACATTAATTTCTAATGCAATTTGGGAGCCCCCGCTGACCTCCAGCACCTTGGAGAGAGGATAAGGTGGCTTCCATTGGCCTCAGCCATTTTCCGGGGCTCTGGGTGAGATGCCATCTTAGACTAGACATGGTCTATGGACATGCTCCTCCACTTCATCTTGGAGGAAAACTGTCTTCTAAATAGCCTTTCCCTTAGATTGTTTTGTTCGACCACATAAAATTGTGGTTTTTAAAAATGGAAATGTATAATCCTAGGAGAAAAAGTTAAAATATTTTCACCCTTAAGGTAGAAGATTACTATAATGTCTTTCATTGGTTAACTAGTCTCCTGATCGCCAGCCTTCCTCACCACAAATGTCCTACGCTACTAACAACATGGTCAGACTTTCCTCATCCCCCGCTTCAGACATCTCATTGCTAATCAGAGCCTTCTAGAAACTTGCCTCCCATAGCCCCAACAGAAGAAAAAGCTCAACTGTTTTAATTTCCCTTGAGCCACCCTTATACTTTCTCTCCTCCTTTGTCACGTACCAGATCCAAACCACTCCCTCCAGTAGCAGACATCGTTGGATGCCTACCCAGAAACCGTTTTGCTTTTCCTCCACGCTGGAAGAGCTCCATTTTTTTGTTTCCGTGTTCACCATCCCTCTAGGATTGGAGTACATTTGACTGATCTAAGCCAGGCATTCTCAAAGTTTTCAGTCTCAGAATCTCTTGACACTCTTAAAAATGGTTGAGAACTTCAAAGAACTTTTGTGTTATATACTGCTACTTATATTAGAAATTAAGGCCAGAAAAAAATTTACTTATTAATTTATTTAAAAATAACAATAAAACACCCACTATATGTTAATTTAAATAACATTTTTAATGAAAAATAACTTTTTTCCAAAATAGAATATTTAGTTAGAAGAGTAGTACTGTTTTACATTGTGCAAATCTCTCTAATGTCTGACTTAACAGAAGACAGAATCCCTTATCTGCATCCGCATTCAATCCATCGCCATCCCAGGTCATGCAGCCTCTGGAAGACCCCACCATCCACTCCTGAGAGAATGAGAAGGAACAGGAAAATATGAAAAATGAAAACAGTTTGGACTACCTAAAAGGATCTCCAGGGCTTCCAGACCACGATAGGAGTTTAAACCAATCATGGTGGGCCCTTAGGGGTGAGTGTGTGACCCAGTTCTCGATGAGACATGAAGGGATCTCTTCTAGAGAACTTTGGGAAAGGTTTTTTTGTCCTTAAAAAAAAATAAGATGTTTATCAGCCAGTGATTGGTTTAAGAATAGAAACCACTCTAAACATATTAAACAAAAAGGGATTTAATACAGGGAATAAGGTACTAAGAAACTCATTGAAAGGGTTGGAAGAGCAGATGTCAGAGGCTGCCACCAGACTTTGGTTCAAGATCACATCCCTGGACGTGCAATGCAAAGATCAGGAAGCTGCTAGAACCGCCGTGTAGTTGTGAAGCTGGGGGCTAGACGTGGGACTCCACCGTGAACACACCACCTCAGCCATCTCAGGCACGAGAAGACGCTTTCCGTCTCATCTCCACCTTTCACCTCTCCTTACTACATCTTGTTGGCAGGACCTGATTCATATCCAGAATTCCGGCTGCCAAGAAATCTGGAAAACATAGTTTTTACTTTTCTAGACTTTCCAAATAGAAGACAAGTAAAACGGATACTGAGAGAACGAATTCAAGGGTCCATCACAAGAGGGAAGAGAAGAAATGATCCTTTTCTTTCTACAGGGGAAAGAAAGACGTAAGGGGAGTCCAGAGGGAGCTCACAGAGGAGATGCTGAGGATGACAGTGGGGAAATGAGGAAGGACACAGGGTCTCTGACACACCAGAGAATTCAACAACCTTGAAGCTGCTCACCTGTAGGTTCGTTACTATATAAGATAATAAATCTCATTATTTAAACCATTTTAAGTTGGGTTTTCACCCCATCTCTCCTTTCTTCCTCTCTAGTCTTCTCCTGCCTTTAAGCCCTTGCCTTCGGGTTCTCATATGTATGAAATAAACAATCTGCCTTCTCTCTTTTCAGTCTCAGCTACAATCCTCCTACAATATGCTTTCTCTGAAGATCCCAACTGATTTTCATACCTCTAGAGAGCTGAGGCTGTTACTTAAATGGTAAGGAAGATTTCAGAGGTTCATTAAAGGCTCCTATTTCAAATATCTTCCCCTCCTTGCACACAGAGAATCTGCTATTAGAAAGTCATTTCTTTGAGTTGAAGATTTTCATCTCAAGAAGTCATTTTTAAATTCTGGAGGAAACTATGTAATGTCTTGGATTTGCTTAGAAATTATCCAGTGTTGAGGATGAGGAGTGGGCAGGGATACAGATGAAACAACTGGCTATGAGTGGATAGGATTGCTGGAGCTGGATAATGGGTACATAGGAGTAAAAAAAAATACCTTCTTTTGTGTATGTTTGAAATTTCTCATATTGGCCTGTTAAAAGGGATCATCTTGAAAATTACAAGCAGTTCACCTGAGGGCTATACGTTAAGAGATTACCAGACGTTAAAATTTATAGAGGCATCAACTGAACAAATTACTCTCCATTGCATCAACTAGGCTGGAGGCCACGGGATGTGAGCTTCAGTGGGAGGAAAAACAGCATGAGGCAGAGATGGCACATAGTGACCTGATGACCATATCCAGCCATAGTCGTGTTGACATGTTTTGTTGGCCCACACAGTGCGTAGTGAAGCATGGTTAAAATTATTTGTTACCTACATTCAAATATTAAAAATTTTTACATAAATGAATTCAGACCTTCATCTTCTGTTAAAAGCAGATCTGACCACACTGGAGCCTCATTTCCACAAGCGACACAGTCTCTGCTCTGCCCAAATCTTCAGCAAGCTTGTGTCACACGATGACATTCAGTATAGATAGTGGAGCCAGATGCACTGGGTTTGAATCTTGGCTCTGCGAATTTGTCCTCTTGGACAAGTAATCCATTCTCTTTATGCCACAATTTCCTCATGTGTAAAATGGGGATTCTAATAGTATCTATGGCAATGGGTTACTGAGAGGATTAAATGAGTCAAAATATGTCAAGTGCTGAGCACACAGTAAGCGCTATGCAAGTATCTGTACTCAGCATTATCATCATCAGTATCATTCTCTTGGCTCCCGTAAGCATGTGAGTTTACCATCTCTGGCTCAGACCCTCAAGCTTCAATGGACATTAGAAATACATAGTGTTTAGCTTCAAATGCCATTTTTAGGGTCCCAACCCAATCTTGTTCAGTAGGTTCAATTTGGGGGCCAAGAGATGTGCATTTTAACAAGCAGCATGATGGTCAAACATTTTTTGGTATTGCACCCCATCAATAAACAACACTTGAACAAAGCACTCTCCATGTGACATTTACTTATTTTCATACAATTATTACATGAAATATGGAACCACTATACTATTTGCCTTATAAAATAGTACAAAGTAAACATTTTAGAATGACAAAATAAAGATAAAATAATTTTGAAAATAGTTCTATTATTCACAAAATCGAAAGACTTTTTTTTAAAAGAGATTTACTTTTTTTTTTTTTGGTGAGGAAGATCGGCCCTGAGCTAACATCTGTGCCAATCTTCCTCTGTCTTATGTGGGATGCCGCCACAGCATGGCCTGACAAGTGGTGCTAGGTCTGAGCCCAGTGTCCAAACCTGCGAATCGCAGACCACCAAAGTTGAATCTAGGAACTCAACCACCACACCACCGGGGGCCCCTGGTACTTGATTTTATTTTTATACTTTGGTACTTGATCTTAAGGGCTAGCAAAGCCAAAAAGGTATCCCATAAAGGTTTGATAATAGTAATAATAATAATAAACACTTAGGGTAAACTTTATCAATAATGATAATGAATAGAAATCCTTATTTCATGGGGCTGGCCCCGTGGCCGAGTGGTTAAGTTCGCGCCCTCCACCGCAGGTGGCCCAGTGTTTTGTTGGTTCGAATCCTGGGTGCGGACATGGCACTGCTCATCAAACCACGCTGAGGCAGCATCCCACGTGCCACAACTAGAAGGACCCACAAGGAAGAATATACAACTATGTACTGGGGGGCTTTGGGGAGAAAAAGGAAAAAAAAATTTAAAAAAAAAAGAAATCCTTATTTCAAATAGTCCTCATAACTTTCCATTTTTGGCCCAGTTCTTCTCAGATATGATCAGATCACCATTGTTTTTATCTTGTAAAGTAGCTTTCTAAGAGTCTATACTAAAAGTACAAGTGTTAGCTCACATGTCATTTCCTTGTTGTTAGCTTGTGCCCACAACACCAGTGTTATCTTCAATCCGTGATTTCTCCAACTTTTTGATCTCAGGACCCATTTCTATTCTTAGAAATTATAGACCTCAAAGAGATTGTTTTGGTGTGGTTATCTATCTCTTGATATTTATCATTTTGGAAATTAAAACAGAGAAAACTTACAAGAATCCACAAGCACACATTCTATTTGTGGTTGAGGAATGACATCATCACACATCATGGAACCTCTGGAAAACTCCAGTGTGTATTCGTGACAGACTGAGAGTGCCAAAAGGCCCACAATGTCTAGGGCTATGTATTCGGGGCTCACAGATCACCCGTGGGTCCCCAGAAGGCACTTGAGAATTGCAGCTGTGGGGCACTCTTTTCAAAGCCATAGGTTGATTTCGTAAGGGTTGCTTTCATCAACACAAGCTACAGATCTAGTGACACGTTTGTGTCATTTGCAATTGACCCAATATTCTAAGGAGCGATGGTGCCACTCTCAACGCCTCCACGTCAGGAACTCCTACCCTTTCCTCAGAATAGCACATGACACACTGAAGACTAATGTACAAATGACAGGGTGCCAGGGTCAAAACTCCACATGCTAACGATGAGTTGAGTTTAATTTCAAATTTAAATAAAAATAAACACAAATACAAACCAGAATACTTATTCCAACATCCTAAGCGGCCTGCACTCCACTTTAGAACACTAGGTGTAGGTAGTGCATTGGGCATTGTCCTACGAGAAAGGCCTAGGAGAGGGCCCTAGGGTGGGTGGAATTGTGCCCCTCCAAAAAATATGCTGAAGTCTTAACATACCCATCCTTCACCCTCACACCTGTGAATGTCACCTTAATTGGAAATAGAGTCTTTCCAGATGTCATAATGTTGAGATGAGGTCATAATGGAGTAGGGTGGGCCCTAATCCAACAGCTGGGGTCCTCATAACAGGAGGGAGATTTGGAACACCGAGACAGAGGGAAGAAGGCCATGTGACAATGGAGAAAGAGACTGAAATAGTGCATCCATAAACGGAGGAATGTCAAGGTGTGGGTAGCCACCAGAAGCTGGAAGAGACAAGGAAGGACTCTTCTCTACCACCTCCACAGGGAGCACAGACCTGCCCACCTTAATTTCAGACATCTAGACTCCAGACATGCAAGGGAATACATTTCTGTTGTTTTTAGCCCCTGAGTTGTTGCAGCAACCCCAGGAGACTAATAAAAGGCTCCGTGGTTGGAGAGGTCTTCTGGGTCTTTGAGAAAAAGATCAGAGAATGGGGAGGAGAAAGACAAATGTCAGGTGCTGTTCTTCAGTCTGGGCTTTCAACAATCTACTAGCACAACTCCTAATTCTGTGCCACATTCTGAGCAGTTGTTATTAATAATCTATCTGTTGTTTATTTTTTTTTTTAAGATTTTTAATTTTTTTCCTTTTTCTCCCCAAATCCCCCCAGTACATTGTTGTATATTTTTAGTTGTGGGTTCTTCTGGTTGTGGCATGTGGGACACCACCTCAGCATGGTGCCATGTCCACGCCCAGGGTCTGAACCAGCAAATCCCTGGGCTGCCAAAGCGGAGCGTGCCAACTCAACCACTCTGCCATGGGCCGGCCCCTCTACTTTCATTCTTCTGCATGTGGCTGTCCAGTTTTCCCAACACCATTTATTGAAGTGTCTTTTCTTTCTCCATTGCATGTTCTTGGCTTCTTTGTCGAAGATCAGCTGTTTATGGGTGTGTGGTTTTATTTCTGGGCTTTCCATTCCGCTCCATTGATCTGTGTGTCCGTTTTTGTATCGGTACCATGCTGTTTTGATTACTATATCTTTGTACTATATTTTGAAGTCAGAGATTGTGTTGCCGCCAGCTTTGTTCTTTTTTCTCAGGATTGCTTTGGCTGTTTGGGGTCTTTTGTTGTTCTATACAGATTTTAGGATTCTTTGTTCTATTTCAGTGAAAAACGTCATTGGGATTCTGATTGGGATTACATTGAATCTGTATATTGCTTTAGGTAGTATGGACATTTTAACTATGTTTATTCTTCCAATCCTTGGGCATGGAATATCTTTCCATTTCCTTATATCTTCTTTGATTTCCTTCAATGATGTCTTATAGTTTTCAGTATATAGGTCTTTCACTTTCTTGGTTAAATTTATTCCTACTTTTTTTTTTCCTGAGGAAGATTAGCCCTGAGCTAACATCTGTGCCAATCTTCCTCCACTTTATATGTGGGTCCCTGCCACAGCATGGCTGACAAGTGATGTAGGTCCATGCCTGGGATCCAAACCCGTTAACCTGGGCCACCAAAGTGGAGCATGCTGAACTTAACCACTATACCACTGGACTGGCCCTGATAGTTTATTCTTTTTGTTGAGATTGTAAATGGGATTGTATCCTAGACTTCTGTTTCTGCTGGTTAGTTAATAGTGTGTCAAAATCCATCTGATCATTGTAGGTTGATTTTTTACCCTGCAACTTTACTGTAGTTGTTTATTATTTTTAATAGTTTTCTGGTGCATTCTTTAGGGTTTTCTCTATATAGAATCATGTCATCTGCAAACAGCAAGAGTTTCACTTCTTCCTTTCCAGTTTGGATCCCTTTTATTTCTTTTTCTTGCCTAATTGCTCTGGCCAAAACCTCCAATATTGTGTTGAATAAGAGTGGTCAGAGTGGGCACCCTTGTCTTGTTCCTGTTCTCAAAGGGACGGCTTTCAGTTTTACACTGTTAAGTATGATGTTGGCTGTGGGTTTGTCATATATGGCCTTTATTATGCTGAGGTACTTTCCTTCTATACCCATTTGACTGAGAATTTTTTTTTTTTTTTTAAGGATTGGCACTGGGCTAACAACTGTTGCCAATCTTCCTTTTTTTCTCTTTTTTAAAGATTGGCACCTGGGCTAAAAACTGTTGCCAATCTTTTTTTTCTTTTCTGCTTTATCTCCCCAAACCCCCCCGTACACAGTTGTATATCTTAGTTGCAGGTCATTCTAGTTGTGGGATGTGGGATGCCGCCTCAATGTGGCCTGATGAGCGGTGCTATGTCCACTCCCAGGATCCGAACCCTGGGCCACCACAGCAGAGTGCACAAACTTAACCACTCGGCCACGGAGCCGGCCCCTTGACTGAGAATTTTTATCATAAATGGATGTTGGATCTTGTCGAATGCTTTCTCTGCATCTATTGAGATGATCATGTGGTTTTTGTTCCTCATTTTGTTAATGTGGTGTATCACACGATTGATTTGCAGATGTTGAACCATCCCTGCTTGTGAATCCCACTTGATCATAGTGTATGATGTTTTTGATGTATTGCTGTATTCGAGTTGCCACTATTTTGTTGAGGATTTTTGTATCTATGTTCATCTGCGATATTGGCCTGTAATTTTCCTTCTTTGTGTTGTCCTTGTCTGGTTTTGGTAACAGGGTAATGCTGGTATCATAGAATGAGTTAGGAAGTGTTCCATCTTCTTCAATTTTTTGGAATAGTTTGAGAAGGATAGGTAAAAAATCTTCTTTGAATGTTTGGTAGAATTCTCCAGAGAAGCCATCTGATCTAGACTTTTGTTTTTTGGAGGTTTTTCACTACTATTTCTCTCTCTTTATTTGTGATTGGTCTATTCGGATTCTCTATTTCTTCTTGATTCAGTTTTGGGAGTTTGTATGAGTCTAAGAATTTATCCATTTATTCTAAGTTGTCCAATTTGCTGGCATATAGTTTTTCATGGTATTCTCTTATAATCCTTTGTATTTCTGTGGTATCTGTTGTAATTTCTCCTCTTTCATTTTAATTTTATTTATTTGAGTCTTCTCTCATTTTTTCTTAGTGACTTTGGCTAAGGGTTTATCAATTTTGTTTGTATCTTTATGAAGAAACAGCTCATAGTTTCATTGATCCTTTCTATTGTTTTTTTTTTTTTTTGTCTCTATTTCATTTATTTCTGCTCTAATTTTTATTATTTCCTCCCTTCTGCTGACTTTGGACTTTGTTCTTCTTTTTTTTACTTCTGTTAGGCATAGTTAAGATTACTTATTTGAGATTTTTGTTTGTTGAGGGGGGCCTGTATTGCTATAAATTTCCCTCTTAGTACCACTTTTGCTGCATCCTGTAACACTTGGTATGTTCTGTTTTCATTTTCATTTGTCTCCAGGTATTTTTTATTTCTCCTTTGATTTCTTGATTGATCCAGTGGTTGTTCAGTAACATGTTGTCTAGTCTCCACACATTTGTGACTTTCCCAGCTTTTTTCTTGTAGTCAATTTCTAGTTTCATAGCATTGTTGTCAGAAAAGATGCTTGATATGATTTTAATGTTCTTATTTTCTTTCATAATTGAGATTTTATTGGTTGTTTTGAGGATCAGTACACAAACATTTCAATCTGTACACAATTCTTAACATATGTACCAAAAATCTAAGAAATCACAGAGTTGTGGGATCAGCCCCATGGCCAAGTGGTTAAGTTCATGTGCTCCACTTCGGTGGCCCAGGGTTTCACTGGTTTGGATCCTGGGCGTGGACATGGCACCGCTCATCAGGCCATGCTGAGGTGGCGTCCCACACAACACAACCAAAAGGGCCTGCAACTAAAATATACAACTATGTACTGAGGGGCTTCAGGGAGAAGAAGAAGAAGAAAAAAAGAAGATTGGCAACAGATGTCAGCTCAGGTGCCAATCTTTAAAAAAAAAGAAAAAAGAAATCACATAGTTGTGATTCTTTTCTAAATGGTTATTCGTGTGACTTTCCAGCTTAAAATTTGGAGGCAAATTTCCCTTAACAGGATATCAAGTACCAATATCTTCAAATGTTGACACCTGTTACATCATAAGTACCACTAATTCACAATTTAGTACCACATACACTACACACTCAAGTTTTCAACCTTTCACAGCATGTTAACAAAATTACTAGGAAAACTGGACTATCATGACAAAAGATGTTATAGAGTGCACAAAATTCTGGCAGGGAGAGCTAAGATTAAGGAGTGGTTTTCTTTAGGAAACACTTCTACCAAAAGTAACACGGGAATAGAAGTAATTTAAAATGTTCGAGACATATTAAATGCACGACTGACTCCAAATAGCCATTTAGTATGCTCTGTATTACAGGCTACAAAAACTACCCCCATCTACGGAATGTCAAGCTGATGCCTGAGACAGTCAAAGCCTCCCATAGCCAATACCCCACTATTTTGTTATTGTACCAAAGCAGTGTACCAAAAAATAAAAAAACAGCAAATGACTTCACCTCTTAAGAAAAAGGATTTACACTTAAAAGACAGGATGAAGTGGGGGCTGGCCCCCTGGCCGAGTGGTTAAGTTCGCATGCTCTGCTTCGGCGGCCCAGGGTTTCACCAGTTTGGATCCTGGGTGCAGACATGGCACCGTTCATCGGGCGATGCTGGGGCGGCGTCCCATATGCCACAACTGGAAGGACCCACAACTAAAAATACACAAGTATGTACTGGGGGGCTTTGGGAGAAAAAGGAAAAATAAAATCTTTAAAAAAAAAAAGATAGGATGAAGTGGGGTTCCCTCCTTAAAAATTTTTCTAGGGACCAGCCTGGTGGCGCAGCAGTTAAGTTTGCATATTCCACTTGGCTGCCCGGGGTTCACCGGTTTGGATCCCGGGTGTGGACCTACACACTGCTTGTCAAGCCATGCTGTGGCAGGCATCCCACATACAAAGTAGAGGAAGATGGGCACAGATGTTAGCTCAGGGCTAGTCTTCCTCAAAAAAAAAAAAAAAAAAAAGATAAAAAAGAAAAAAACGTTTCTAGAGCTACTAAAAAGCTTGCATTTACAAAATAGTTGATAAAAATATTCCTCTGGATTGTACAAGAAGGGAGACAGGGACCACTGATAAGACACAGTATATGTCATTAACCAGACTTGGCTTCTTTCTCTCCTGCTTCATCAGAGGCTGCACTCTCCTCGTTTCCAGTCTCTCTGTTTTCTGCAGGTAAGTCTTTTTCAGCCTCTTGGTTAACGACTTCGGCCTGTTTTCCCTTTGCTCCCCTTTTCCCTTTTGTTTGCACTTTTTTGGGTGAAGATTTATCCTTTCCTGCTGCCTTTTTGGGCGTCATTTCCACTTTCTCAGGAGTGGGTTTAGCTGACAACCTCACTGATCTCTTAGGCTCCTCCTTCGCCACACCCTTGGCAGAGTTGACCTTCCTCTTGGGCCACCTGCCTGCGGGGCGGGCGTGTGCCGGGTGCCTGTGGGCTGCCACACGCTGAGAGCCTTCATGAAGCTGGACTGCCTGGCTGCTGCCGCTCCTCCCACTGCTGCAGTTGCTGGGACCAGCCTGATTTCAATCTTCTTAAATGTATTGAGGCTGCCTTGTTTCCCAACATATGGTCCATCTTTGAGAATGTCCCACGTGCACTTGAGAAGAATGTGTATTCTGCCGTTTTTGGATGGAGTGTTCTAAATATATCTGTTAAGCCCATCTGGTCTAGTTTTTCATCTAATTCCACTATTTCCCTGTTGACTTTCTGTCTGGATGGTCTATCCATCGAAGTAAGTGGGGTGTTGAGGTGCCCTGCTATTATTGTGTTGTCAATTTCTCCCTTTAGGTCTTTTTTTTGTGAAGAAGATTGGCCCTGAGTCAACATCTGTTGCCAGTCTTCCTCTTTTTGCTTGAAGAAAATTGTCACTGAGCTAACATCTGTGCCCATCTTCCTCTAGTTTATGCGGGATGCTGCCACAGCATGGCTTGATGGGCAGTGTGTAGGTCTGCGCCTGGGATCCAAAATTGTGAACCCTGGGCTGCTGAAGTGGAGCATGCAAACTTAACCACTACACCACTGGGCCAGCCCCTCCCTTCAGGTCTTTTAATAGTTGCTTTCTCTACTTTGGTGGTCCTGTTTTAGGTGCATATATATTCATAAGTGTTATGTCCTCTTGCTAGAAAGCCCCTTTTATCATTATATACTGCGCCTGCTTGTCTCTCATTGTCTTTTTTGTCTTGAAGTCTGCTTTGTCTGATATAAGTATGGCAACACCTGCTTTCTTTCACTTGCCATTTTCTTGGAGCATCGTCTCGTATCCCTTCACTGAGCCTGTGTTTGTCTTTAGAGCTGAGATGTATTTCCTGGAGGCAGCACATTTTTGGGTCTTGTTTTTTAATCCATCCAGTCACTCGAGTTTTTTTTTTAAGATTTTATTTTTTCTTTTTTCTCCCCAAAGCTCCCCAGTACATAGTTGTGCATTTTTAGTTGTGGGTCCTTCTAGTTGTGGCATGTGGATGCTTCCTCAGCATGGCCTGACGAGCAGTGCCATGTCTGTGCCCAGGATTCAAACCGGTGAAACCCTGGGCCGCCAAAGCAGAGCATGCAAACTTAACCACTTGGCCACGAAGCTGGCCCCAACTCTTGAGTTTTTTGATTGGAGAATTCAATCTATTTACATTTAGAGTCATTATTGATATCTTAAGTCTTAATATTGCCATTTTATCTCTTGTTTTCTAGTTGTTCTATATTTCCTTTCTCTTCCCTTGTATTTCTGATCGCCATTTCAGTTGATGGTTTTCTGTGATGGTTTTCTCCGTTTCCTCTTTATTGACGATTTGTGGCTCTGCTCTGATTTTTTGTTTAGTGGTTACCACGAGGTTTGTATAAAAGATCTCATAGCTGAGATAGTCCATTTTCTGATAGTTTCTTGTCTCCATTAGCCTAAGCAGGTGCCATCCCTTTTCTCTTCCCCTTCTGAGTTGTCACAAATTGTTCCTTTCTGTGTTGTGAGTTTGTGACCAAACTGAAGTGTTTATAGTTATTTTTGATGCTTTCCTTCTCTTTGTCTTTTATAATTGTTTACTAACCTATCCTGATATAGAGCTGCAATTTTCTGATTCTATCTGCCCATTTATCTCTTTGCACAAGGTTTTGTAAACCTTTGCTTTTCAGTTTCAGATGAGAGGACTCCTTTCAACGTTTCTTGTAAGGCAGGACTAGTGGCGATGAACTCCCTCGGCTCTTGTTTATTTGGGAAAGCTTTGATTTCTCCACCATATCTGAGGGATAGTTTTGCTGGATAGAATATTCTTGGCTGGAGGTTTTTGTCTTTCACTATTTTAATATATCATTCCATTCTCTCCTATCCTGTAAGGTTTCTGCTGAGAAATCTGGTGAAAGCCTGATAAGGGATCCTTTGTAGGTTATTTTCTTCTGCCTTGCTGCTCTTAATATTTTTTCTTAGTCATCGACTTTTGCCAGTTTTAATAGTACACACCTTGGAGAAGGTCTTTTTGCATTGATGTAATTAGGAGTTCTATTGGCTTCACATACTTGTAAGTCCAGTTCTTTCTCTAGGTTTGGGAAGTTCTCAGCTATTAATTCTTTGAACAAGTTCTCTGATCCTTTCTCCCTCTGGAATACCTATAATCCTTATGTGGCTTTTCCTAATTGAGTTGGATATTTCTTGAAGAATTTGTTCTTTTTAAAAAATTCTTAGTTCTCTCTCCTCCACCTGATGCATTTCTGTATTTCTATCCTCTAAATCATTAATTGTGTCCTCCATGATGTCATCTCTATTTTTTATGGATTCTAGATTATTTTTTATCTTTGTGTTCTTCATATCCACAATTTCTGAGTTTTTAAAAATAGTTTCAATCTCTTTGGTGAAGGATTCCTTCTGCTCATTAATTTTATTCCTGAGCTCACTGAACTGTCTTTCTGAGTTTTCTTGTAACTCGTTGAGTTTCTTTATGATGACTATTTTGAATTTTCTGTCATTTAGATTGTAAATTTCTGTGAGTTCAGGATACTGAAGGTTTCTGAAGACATGTCACTTCCTCCTGCTCTGAAGTGCTACTGTAGTTTCTTCATGGTGTTTGATGAACTAATCCTTTGCTGGCACACTTGTGATAGTATCAGGTTGCAGATTCCACCTGACACCACAGGGTGGGGGGCAGGAGCTGTGTTTTCTGATCCTGTCCCATCTGCTGGAAGTTGTGCTGGTGGGGCCTCTCTGCATTTGCATGCTGCCTGCTGCAGCTCAGCAGGTCACACATGCATGCACAGGCGGGGCCTCTGTGCTTCACCAGCAGGTTGCTCTGGTGTGGAACCACGGCACTTGGTGGGGACCAGCCACGCTGATGCACTACATGGGAGAGTAAGGGCACTTTCTTTTCTCACACAGGCCAGTTCTGTGCTTGCAGGCAGCTCGGCTGACCTACTGTGCTTGGTGGGGGCTCCTTCATGGGGTTGAGCTGTGACACTTAGTGGGGAGTGTTCCCACAGGCAGGGCCATTGCAGCATGGTGGTTGCTCCCACAGGCTGGGCTACAACTCCAAAAGCATCCGTGCAGGCTGGGTTGCCGCTGCCTCCTGTTACAGTTGCACCAACCACCGTGTGAGGATCCATGACCTAGATCACTGCCACCAGGGAGGGGGAGGGGTCACTAGTTCCACCACCTCATGGGGATCCAGCCCACCCATCTTCAGATGCCGGGCTGCATGGATCTCTCAAACATCCTATTGTGTTGTGCAGGGAATCCTCTGCTGGTTAATCAATGTCCATGTAGCTGTAACTTAGAGGGGAGAGACAAAGGGACCAACTCACTCCACCACGATGCTGATCATACTCCCCTATTTATCTGTTTTCTTTATCCTACAAATTATCTATATACTTTCTTTATCCTATTTCTATTTGTTAGCTCTTTCACAATCAGACCAAATCTATTCTTTATCGTGCATTTCACATATATTGGTGTGACTCTGCAACTGTGCGGTCTCAGTAAAGATTAGTTTGCTAACTAATGTAAGAGATAGGAAAGGTCTCCTAAAGCATGCATGTCATAGAGAGCCTTGAACTTCTGCAGCTTAGAGAGTCACTTAAAAGAACGTTTTTAAATTTTTTTTTTTGCTGGAAAAGATTCACCCTGAGTAACATCTGTTGCCAATCTTCCTCCTTTTTTTTTCTCTCCCCACAGCCTCAGTACACAGTTGTATATTCTAGTTGTAGGTCCTTCTAGTTCTTCTATGTGAGCCACCACCACAGCACGGCTCCTGACAGACGAGCAGTGTGCTTCTGCACCTGGAAACTGAACCCAGGCTGCCAAAGTGGATCATGCTGAACTTTTTAACTGCTAGGCCATCAGGGCTGGCTCAAAAGTTGTTCTCTTTTATGCAGAATGTGTGTTGATTTAATTCAACATTCATCAATAAATTTGAGTAGAAGCACTCTGCAACTGATAAGAATTTTTATGTGTTACTTTTCTTTGCTTAGCACATTTCAAAATGGCTTAGGGCCAGCTCCGGTGGCCTAGTGGTTAAATTTGGTGCACTCCACTTGAGTGGCCCAGGCTTGGTTCCTGGGCATGGACCTACACCACTCATCTGTCAGTGGCCATGCTGTGATGGTGGCTCACATACGAGGAAGACTGACAATAGACATTAGCTCAGGGTGACTCTTCCTTAGCAAAAAGAGGAAGCTTGGCAACAACTGTTAGCTCAGGGCAAATCCTCCTCAGCAGAAAAAAAAATTTTTTTAAAAGGCTTAAATGGTTTAAACGCTTCATTGTTTAGAATACATCACGTCTAAGTCTCATTTTTTTTGAATGAAATAAAGCATTTAAACAAGTTTCATTAATATTAGAGCCAACTCCTCAAAGACTTGTCCTTTTCCTCTACTTCTACATCTGAGATCTGAAGATATTAAATAATTTGTTCCAAAGAAAAAAGCACCAAATCTCTGAGGACTTTTTTGTGTGCAGTTGAGCTTAAACTTATCAGAAAGGGTAAACAAATTCAGGCTTGTTTCTGTAAACAGTTGTGGCTCTGTTCATTTTTAAGACTGCACTGAGTTAACTGTTCATTTAATAAATTCATAGCATACGTGTATGTATAATAAATGATAGTGAAAATTAAAATTAGCAGGAAAGTGTCATTTAAACAATCATATTGAATTGAACAGTGTCGGAAACCTCGTCTTTGTAGAGGGCAGCTCATTTCCCACCCCAGGTCTGCCCCTCTAGCAGTGACTGTGGACAAGAAATGGAGTCTTTCAGGGTCTCAGTCTCCTCTTCTGTAACGTGAGTATGACAACATCTGCCTCAGGGTTTTGTGGTTTTGTAAAGAATAAAGAAAATAGGTCACAGTCACCTAGCACATTGTAAGTGTCAACCACAGGAAGTTACTAGTAGCAGTCATAATTCAACAAGAAGTAAAGTTTTAGGCAAAATGTGAAATTCTTAAAGTGCCATACAAGTTGAGAACAATGACTCATTTGGCAAGCTGGGATATTTATCTTAATGGTGACATCACGGACTTTACATAAAACATTTGCTATGACTTTACCTCAAAAGGTTAGCCAAATTTGTAGATTTTAAGTTCGGGATCTTCTATTAGTTAATTTCCCTGAGTTCTTCATAAATTTATATGAGAGTCTAATCATTATATTATCCTTACTAGTAACATTATAGCTCCATAAATGTGCCTGCTTTGTAAAGCAGCATCTCTGCTTTATCCCGAAATGAAAACTTTCAAGTTAGAAATTTTTTCTCATTCTAATATTGTCACTGAAATAATTATAAAATTATACACTTAAACAAAAGAAAAGCCAGCTCAAAGGAAGAAATAATAGTAAGCTGAGATTAATAAATATGAACTTCTATTAAAATAATAATTACACATATAAGAATATAAAAATCATCTCTTGAATTTTTCACATACTGAATAGCGGTCTGTGGTTTGAAATAGAAGGTTTTGTAATTCTTAGAGGCATATACATTTTATAATATATAATACATATGTACACATAGGGATATATAATAAATAATACATATATACACATATAATTCCTGGAGGCATAAAATGTTTTGACCAGGAATGAATTTGAGGTCTTTATTATTTACACCCATGAAAAAACCTGCAATTGAGAATATTTGAATGAATGATGTTAAAAGATAAACCGAAGGACATTAACATTTTGAAGAGTTTCTGTGAGCAAACATCAACTGGATTGGGGAGTGCCAAAGCAAGCATTGTCAGGAGCGCTTTGTTGCCAGGAGCCAGGGGAAAGGCTTTTATGGAGCAGATGTGGACGCAAAGACAGGAAATTATTTGATTGGCTATGAAGCTCCTTACTTGGGGAAGCCTGGTTGGCTCTCTGATGGCTCTCAGGTTTCGATTTCTTACCCGTGAGGCCTCTAAAGGAATGTACTCTGGCTTAGGTTTGCTGAGGAAGGCGCCCAAGACAGGAGAGCCGCCTCAGTCTAAGGGCCTCTCTGTGTGACTACTTTAACAATGATAATGTTACAGAAAACACCTAAAAATCATCTGCTCTTCTTTAACCAAGGAAACATTCATAATGAGAGGTATTTTGGAAGGGACGAAATTACATTTTCTCCTGACACCTCAAACTGAATTCCCTAATAATCCTTGAGAATGAATCAAACAGTAAAAATGGATTTAGCAGGCTTTTTACTAGCTGGTAGTTTGGGGTAAAGCTTGTGAACATTTTAAAATTACAGTGACTATAAAACAACTGCAGCTACAAAAATATTATTTCATCAAAGGTGAGTCACACCTTGATCTTTGGCAAGCCACGATGCAACAGGACGATATTCCACACCGAGTTCTGAACTGAGAAGCTGCCTGAAGACCAGCACGATTCAGATGAGGAAATATATGAGGAATTACGTAAAGAACACAGCATGAGGGTTTTTAAAAATACGGTGGTTAGGAGGAAGCGATGTAAATTGATTCATCATATTTTTAGTTCTAATTGTTAAAAAATTATTGTCCAAAACGCAGAAATAAGGCATAGAGAGGTAAATATACGTTCTGAGACCAATTTCAATATGTGTGTGTGTGTGGGGGGGGGGGTTCCCACACAAACAACCAAGAAATTCTCGAACACCACCACACGCTGCCCCTCCCCTACCTCAAACCCCAGTAAAAACCCTACTTTATTATTCCATCCATAAATGAAATTCATTGATCATATAATTTCTCCTCAAATATAATTTCACAAGGGATCAACATAATGCTCCAACTAAACTATAAAGCAGAAATAAAGGAAATAGGTGTTTCAATATGTAAATGTCCAGACACTACTATGGAAGGAGGTTTAATGAAATACTTAGATACATCTTGCTGTAGAGTCACGGTACACGTGATGGCCACCAGCGCAGAGTAATACACGCGTGCTGTTCTGTGAGTGCAATATTCTGCATCGTACTGACATAGGGGATACGGTTTTCTGAAATGGGGAAAAACCCTGCTAAAGTTCAGAACGTAACACAGTCAAATCTTCCTTTTATATACATGATAATTGTATTCTTGGAAAGTTCAGGGTATATTAAAAACGTGTAAAAAAATACTTGTGTTCATTTGTAAAATGAAGTTTTTCTAGGCTGAGATAACTATGAACAGATTTTCTACCCACATATGACAGGACATTTGAAAGCTGTGCGGGGTGAAGGATGAGACGTCATCAGGCGTGAATGTGCCCGTGTCGCAGACGTCTTGGGTTTTGGGTCCCGATGCACTGAAGCATCAGTAATGCCGCCCAACCATTGTGACAATCGACAACGCCTTCACACATTTGCAAAGCGCTGAGAGGGCAGTCCTGTCCCCTTTGAGAACCTGGGAGTAGAGGCAAGAGCACTGAAGTAGGAGCCAAGATGGGATGGCAGAGGTGCTCACACTGGCCCAAGTCAGTTTCCCACAGGCCCGGGGTTTCATTGTCCTCCTCTGAAAATGATCTGCATGATCTCGAAGATCTATGCAATGATTCTTCATAGGCTGATAGCATCTTTCTTTTTTTTTTTTTAATTTTTTTTTGTTGAGTTATTGATAGGTTACAATCTTGTGAAATTTCAATTGTACATTAATGTTTGTCAGTCATGTTGTAGGTGCACCACTTCACCCTTTGTGCCCACCCCCCCACCCCACCTTTCCCCTGGTATCCACTAAACTGTTCTTGGTCCATAATTTTAAATTCCTCATATGAGTGGAGTCATACACAGATTATCTTTCTCTCGCTGGCTTATTTCACTTAACATAATTCTCTCAAGGTCCATCCATGTTATTGCAAATGGAATGATTTTGTTCTGTTTTGCAGCTGAGTAGTATTCCATTGTATATATGTACCACATCTTCTTTATCCATTCGTCTGTTGCTGGACACTTAGGTTGCTTCCACGTCTTGGCTATTGTAAACAGTGCTGCAATAAACATTGGGGTGCATAGGACTTTTGGGATTGCTGACTTCAAGCTCTTTGGATAAATACCCAGTAGTGGATTGTATGGTAGTTCTATTTTTAGTTTTTTGAGGAATCTCCATACTGTTTTCCATAGTGGCTGCACCAGTTTGCATTCCCACCAGCAGTGTATGAGGGTTCCTTTTTCTCTGCAACCTCTCCAACATTTGTTGCTATTAGTTTTATATATTTTTGTCATTCTAACGGGTGTAAGGTGATATCTTAGTGTAGTTTTGATTTGCATTTCCCTGATGATCAGCGATGATGAGGATCTTTTCATGTGCTTATTGGCCATCAGTATATCTTCTTTGGAGAAATGTCTGTTCATGTCTCCAGCCCATTTTTTGATTGGGTTGTTTGATATTTTGTTGTTGAGTTGCGAGAGTTCTTTATATATTATGGATATTAAGCCTTTGTCAGATATATGACTTGAAATATTTTTTCCCAGTTAGTGGGTTGTTTTTTTGTTTCAATCCTGTTTTCATTTGCCTTGAAGAAGCTCTTTAATCTGATGAAGTCCCATTTGTTTATTCTTTCTATTGTTTCCCTTCTCTGAGAAGGCACGGTGTCCGAAAAGGTCCTTTTAATACTGATGTCAAAGAGCGTACTGCCTACGTTTTCTTCCAGAAGCCTTATGGTTTCAGGTCTCACCTTTAGGTCTTTAATCCATTTTGAGTTTATTTTGGTGAATGGTGAAAAAGAATGGTCAATTTTCATCCTTTTACATGTGGCTTTCCAGTTTTCCCAGCACCATCTGTTGAAAAGACTTTCTTTTCTCCATTGTGTGACCTCAGCTCCTTTGTCGAAGATAAGCTGTTCATAGATGTGTGGTCTTATTTCTGGGCTTTCAATTCTGTTCCATTGATCTGTGCACCTGTTTTTGTACCAGTACCATGCTGTTTTGATTACTGTAGCTTTGTAGTATGTTTTGAAGTCAGGGATTGTGATGCCTCCCGTTTTGTTCTTTTGTCTCAGGATTGCTTTAGAAATTCGCGGTCTTTTGTTGCCCCATATGAATTTTAGGATTCTTTGTTCTAATTCTGTAAAGAATGTCATTGGGATTCTGATTGGGATGGCGTTGAATCTGTAGATTGCTTTAGGTAGAACAGACATTTTAACTATGTTTATTCTTCCAATCCATGTACATGGAATGTCTTTCCATCTCCTTATGTCGTCATCCAATTCTCTCAGAAAGGCCTTGTAATTTTCATTATATAGATCCTTCACTTCCTTAGTTAAATTTACCCCAAGGTATTTTATTCTTTTTGTTGCGATTGTGAATGGTATTGTATTCTTGAGTTCTTTTTCTGTTGGTTCATTACTGGAGTATAGAAATGCTACTGATTTATGGAAACTGATTTTATACCCTGCAACTTTGCTGTAGTTGTTGATTACTTCTAACAGTTTTCCAATGGATTCTTTGGGGTTTTCTATATATATAAGATCATGTCGTCTGCAAACAGCGAGAGTTTCACTTCTTCCCTCCCTATTTGGATTCCTTTTATTCCTTTTTCTTGCCTGATTGCTCTGGCCAGGACCTCCAGTACTATGTTAAATAAGAGTGGGGATAGAGGGCATCCTTGTATCGTTCCTGTTTTCAGGGGGAAGGGGTTCAGTTTTTGCCCATTGAGAATGATGTTGGTTGTGGGTTTGTCATATATGGCCTTTATTATGTTGAGGTAGTTTCCTTCTATGCCCATTTTGTTCAGAGTTTTTATCATAAATGGCTGTTGGATCTTGTCAAATGCCTTCTCTGCATCTATTGAGATGATCATGTGGTTTTTATTCCTCAGATTGTTGATGTGGTGTATCACGTTGATTGATTTGCGGATGTTGAACCATCCCTGTGTCCCTGGTATGAATCCCACCTGATCCTGATGTATGATTCTTTTGATGAATTGCTGAATTCTGGTTGCCAAAATTTTGTTTAGAATTTTTGCATCTATGTTCATCAGTGATATTGGCCTGTACTTCTCTTTTTTCATGGTGTCCTTGTCAGGTTTTGGTATCAGCGTGATGTTGGCCTCATAGAAAGTGTTAGGAAGTGTTCCATCTTCCCTAATTTTTTGGAATAGCTTGAAAAGGATAGGTATTAAATCCTCTCTGTAAGTTTGGTAGAATTCCCCAGGAAAGCCATCTGGTCCTGGGGTTTTATTCTTTGGGATGTTTTTGATTGCTGTTTCAATCTCTTTCCTTGTGATTGGTCTGTTCAAATTGTCTGCCTCTTCTTGAGTGAGCTTTGGGAGATTGTAGGAGTCCAAGAATTTATCCATTTCCTCTAGGTTATCCATTCTGTTGGCATATAGTTTTTTGTATTATTCTCTTATAATCTGTTGTATTTCTGCAGAGTCTGTTGTTATTTCTCCTCGCTCATTTCTGATTTTGTTTATTTGAGCTTTCTCCCTTTTTTTCTTTGTAAGTCTGGCTAGTGGTTTGTCAATTTTATTTATCTTCTCAAAAAACCGGCTCTTTGTCTCACTGATCCTTTCTACTGCCTTTTTCGTTTCAATAGTATTTATTTCTGCTCTGATTTTTATTATTTCTCTCCTTCTGCTGACTTTGGGCTTCATTTGTTCTTTTTTCTCTAGTTCAGTTAGGTGTGCTTTAAGGTTGCTTATTTGGGATTTTTCTTGTTTATTAAGATGTGCCTGTATTGCGATGAATTTTCCTCTTAGTACAGCTTTTGCTGTATCCCATATGAGTTGGTATGGCATGCTATCATTTTCATTTGTTTCCAGGTATTTTTTTATTTCTTCTTTAATTTCTTCAATGATCCATTGCTTGTTCAGTAGTGTGTTGTTTAGTCTCCACATCTTTGTGCCTTTCTCAGCTTTTGTCTTGTAATTAATTTCTAGCCTTATAGCACTATGATCTGAGAAGATGCTCGTTATTATTTCAATTTTTTTAAATTTGTAGAGGCTTGCCTTGTTTCCCAACATATGTTCTATCCTAGAGAATTTTCCATGTGCACTTGAGAAGAATGTGTATTCAGCTCTTTCAGGGCGGAGTGATCTATATATGTCTATTAAGTCCAATTGTTTTAGTTTTTCATTTAGCTCCACTATTTCCTTGTTGATTTTCTGTCTGGATGATCTGTCCATTGATGTGAGTGGGGTGTTGAGGTCCCCTACTATTATTGTGTTGTTTTTAACATCTTCCTTTAGGTCTGTTAAAAGTTGCTTTATGAATCTTGGTGCTCCTGTGTTGGGTGCATAGATATTTATAAGCATTATTTCTTCTTGATGAAGTGTCCCTTTGATCATTATATATTGTCCCTCTGTGTCTCTCTTTACCTGTCTTATTTTGAAGTCCACTTGGTCTGATATGAGAATTGCAACACCTGCCTTTTTTTCCTTGCTATTTGCTTGAAGTATTGTCCTCCACCCCTTCACCCTGAGTCTGTGTTTGTCCTTGGGGCTGAGGTGTGTTTCCTGGAGGCAACGAATTGTTGGATTGTGTTCTTTAATCCATTTTGCCACTCTGTGTCTTTTTATTGGAGAGTTCAATCCGTTCACATTGAGAGTGATTATTGATGCATGTGGACTTAGTGCTGTTAATCTGTCGCTCATTATCTTGTCTTCCTGTGTTTCTTTTCCTGTGTGCTTTAGACTACCCATTTAATACTGCAATTTCTTATGCTGGGTTTCTTAGATTTTTCCTTATTTATGATTTGTGACTCTGTTCTGTACTTCATTTTAGTGTCTACCTTGAAGTTTGTATTTAGAATCTCGTGTATAATATAGTCTATTCTCTAGTGGCCTCTTACCTACCTGACCAATACTGATTTAGACCCTTTGCTCTTCCCCTCCTAAATAATTATTTTCATTTTTTATTCCAACTCGTCTTATTAATTTGTAGTTAGAGTGCTAAGATAGTCCTTGTTTTGGTAGTTTCCTTACCTTTACCCTAATGCTATAATTGAATATTTGCTATCCTGTTCTGGTTCTATCCATTGGTCTCCCTAGTCTGTGGATTGTGTCCCCTTTCTCCCTTTTTTCTTTTTTCAAGTATGAGAGCCTTCTTGAGGATTTCTTGTAATGGAGGGCTTTTAGTTACAAATTCCCTTAACTTTTGTTTGTCTGGAAAAGATTTAATTTCTCCCTCATATCTGAAGGAAATTCTTGCTGGATAGAGTATTCTTGGCTGAAGGTTTTTATCCTTTAAAGCTTTGAATATGTCACTCCATTCTCTCCTAGCTTGTAGGGTTTCTGTAGAGAAATCCACTGACAGTCTGATAGGGGCTCCTTTATAGGTTATTCTCTTTTTTTTTTCCTTACTTCCCTGAGTATTCTCTCGTTATCATTCCTATTTGCCAACTTTACTACTATGTGCCTTGCAGTAGGTCTTTTTACATTGACAAATCTAGGAGATCTAAAACCCTCCTCTACACACATTTCTCCGTTGATCCCTAGATTTGGGAAGTTCTCTTCAATAATTTCGTTAAGCACACTTTCTGCTCCATTTTCCTTTTCCATATTCTTGGGAATTCCTGTGATCCTTATGTTCTTACTCCTCATTGAATCCATTATCTCTCGGAGATTTTCCTCATTTTTTGTAATTCTTAGTTCTCTTTTTTCCTCTGTCTGGCGCCATTCAGCCCGTCTGTCCTCGATTATGCTGATTTGCTCCTCTATGTTGTCTACACGGGCATTCAGGGAATCCGTATTCTGTTTTATCTGGTCCATTGTGTTTTTCATCTCAAGTAATTCTGTTTGATTCTTCTTTATGATTTCAATCTCTTTTGTGAAGTAACTCCAGAACTCGGCTTATTTCTCTATCTTTCTCTCTACCTCATTGAGTTTTGTGATTATAGCTGCTCTGAATTCATTATCACTTAGTTTACCTAATTCCAAGTCCTCAGGACTTAATTCTGTGTTTTTATTGTTTTCCTTCTGGTCTGGGGCTTTTATAAATTGCTGGATGGTAGAGGAGCGGTTTTTTCACATGGTGGTAGAATTCAGTTGCAGTTACAGCCTGTCGCCACTAGATGGGGGTCGAGAGCAGCGTGTTAGCTCTCCGCCTTGGGGCAAGATGGCTGCGCCCACTGGCTTTGCTGGGGGGGAGGGGCTGTTACTCACATGCGCCGGTCTGGGTTCAGATCAGTTCTGTTCTCTGGTCTCCCAAGGCCCTTGATTTATGGGGTCCCCGTGGACGGAAGCTTTCCCCCGTCAGCGGGTCTCCACTGAATCAGCGGCAGGAGTCCTGGATGATCCCAGGTCGCGCAGCCCCTCCCCCACTCCTTCCCGACCCGCGCCGCAGCGATCGCAGACTCTAGGGGAGGGAGCGATGTTCTCTCTACCGTTCCAGCACCTCCGAGGGTGTAAGCAAGGTTATGATCTCCGCCTTCTTGGTATTGTAGGTCTCTAACAAGCTGGCATTATGTTTATTCTCTGAAATTCAGTTCTTCCAATCTTTTGTTGTATTTTGGAGGGGAGAGAATCCCGGGTCAGCTCACCCCGCCATTTTGCTCCGCCCCCTTCCTTCCTGATATCATCTTTCTTATTGCTAGTCAAAAGAGCACAGCTGCTACAGCTGTATAGCCCGTCTCCGTCTGCTGGCTGGTGAATACATCATAAACGTCAACAAAAGATTTTTTAACTTTTCAGCGCAGAAGCTGTCATCTTCTAGAATTTATAAGCCATGCAGAAAATGTTCACCAACTGAAAAAAGTAGACAGCCTGTATCTCAAATCTCGATGACCACCTTCTTTTTTCCAGTTCCTTTATAATATATGTATCACGACAAAGGCTCCATCTTTTCCTCACCTAAATTAAATTTAGAAAAGCAGGTCAGGTTTCAAATGAGACTGACCTATTGTGTTGGTCAAGGACTTCTGACTGGAATTATCTGGCTCATTCCCTCAGATGTCACCAGTGGACCATTATCTTCAAAGAGGGACTTGTCTGTTGGAGTTAAATAAAATTTTGAGAAATATTCAGCAGATCATTAATGTTTTAATGGCTAACCCATGAAAAATCTGTCACATATATCTTAAATAGTTTTTAATACTAACCTTATCCTACCTTTGAACTTCCTATGATGATTTTCCCTCCTTCCTGCATGTACCTAATTATTATTATTATTGTTGTTGTTTGCATTTTTTGTAACTTACGTTAAATGCTTTTTGGAACAACACAGGTTCTATATTCTTCTAAAGCTACTCAGAAATCATACTTAAGCACACAAAGTAAAAAGAAAAGGGAGAAAGAACAGAAGTAGGTCTGAAGGGAAAATGGCCTCTCCTCCTCCTTCCTGGGTCCACATACAGAGACAACCACTGTTCATAGCTTCTGGGTTTAATTCTTCAGGTCCTTGTCAAGACAACGTTAAATAAAATCATCTCACTTCTGCATCCTGACTTCTCAACGTTAGACTGTCTTTGTTACTTCCTGGTTCATAAAGGGTTCATTACACTTGTAACACAGCCCTCTGATTCTCCCCATTTGCTCCCCCTTGGCTCTCCTTGGCTTTTACTTACTCTTCTTGTGGCTACCTTTTTGTCTTTAGATATCATATGAAGTCATCTATTTCTTAAATTATAAATGTTGGACTGTATCTATTGATTTTCCTCTTTGAAAATCAAGAAATTAATGCATTTATTCTTTTTATCTCCTCTCAATTTTTGCTAGTTATAGTGTTATCTTACTTTGTCAAGACAATATTTATATGGTTTGTCCTCTCAGATCTACATCCCCTTTTCTCGTCAGCAAGCTGTGCGTCTGTGCCTGCCTCGGGCAGCTTGCATCGCTCTTCACGGCTCCCTCCCTCACTTTGGTCAGGTCTCAGCTCTGACGCCACCTCCCCAGAGGGGCCTTCCCTCACCGCCTTATGTCAAAGAGCGACCTTTCCCCTCCACCCCACCCCCTCTCTGTTCTCTTACTCTGCTTAATTTTCTTTATAGTGTTCATCACGGTTTAACATTACATATTTGAGTGTTTACTGTGTGTCACCCCACTAGAAGGAAAGTCCATGTGGGGACTTTTGTTGTGTCCACTGAATATTCCCGATGCCAAGAACAGGTCCTGGCTAATAGGTGCTCAAGAAACATTTGTCGAATTAATGAATAAATAAATCCTAAAGGAGGAAAACCAAAGGAGGGGTGTCATAAAAGCTGTAAATATGCAAATATCATGATTATAGAACCAACTAGTGTGTTGAAACCAATTAAAAAAAGGAAAATATAACCCTATGTAATTAACATTTTGGCAATCAAAGAAGAACCCTCCAATATCAATGTCTAATGTATCCTCGTTTATTTCCAATATCCTTAGCTGTATTGTACTTTAATTTCTAACTGCTCCTCCTATGTCAGCTTCCTGTTTCGGATTTGTTTTGATTTTGCTGCAGAATCTCTTCAAAAACTCTCTCATGCGGGAGATAGACTTTTTGAAGATACCTCTCTTGTGTCTTCAGATTGATTGATTCCTCAGCTAAGGATAGAATTTGAGGTGCTGACACTGTCCTCCTCGATCTTAGAGACACTGCTCCAATGTCGTCCAGCACTTGGCGGTGAGAGATCTGAAACCAGTCAGATTCGGACGCTCTGCACGCACCAGGGCTTTCACCCCCACCTTGGGAGGTTTTTGGATTTCCGAAATGTCATCAGAAGGTGTGGATCTTCCTAGTGGGTCTGCTCGACACTGGTGAGCCGTGTTTTTCTTCAGTTAGAGGAAATTTTCTATTACTCCCTTCCCCACTGTCTGCCTTTGTTCTCTCCTTCTTCACACGGACACGGCCTCCATCTGCTGTCCTCCTGACCTCTGTGCTGGGAGGCCGCCTCTCCTTTGTCCTGCCAACCACCGGCCTTCAGCTAACCCACTTCATCACGATTCTGACCCCACGTTATTCTGGCATCACTCTGTCAGTTGTCTGATTAACCCCTTTCAATGCATGCTTCTTGTGTGATGGAGGCACTGTCCTCTGAGTAGACTAATTAGGACAATTTGAAATTCTCCTCTGTTTCTAGAGTTATCTATGTGTCTCGTGGGTCCGTTGTCCAGTTTGTTCGTCTTGGTCCTTCCCTTCCAGGCTGCTGCACTGCCTTCCTCCTCTGTGGCGAGCCCTGACCTTCACCCAGATGTAGGCGCCGAGGGCCCCGCTGGTTAGTCCAGGCCGGGGTGCGTGTGGGCTTCTTCAGTAGCGATGCTCTCTGTTCTCGGGCTGGCCTCTCCCTCAGGGAAGAGCTAGCTGCTTCTGACTAAGTGGCGGAGCCTGCCTCCCAACATGCCTCACTGAAAGATGTGTGGGTGAGGAGCCGGCAGGCAGGCCGGGGAAACCCACAATTGCCCAATTAAGGAGGGTTGGAAGGGGAGGGCACAGGTTTAGTGTGTCTGCCTCCTAGAGCAGCTGCCTCTCCCTGCTCCCGCCCACCTCTGCTGCGGCATTGGAAGCCAGTGCAGGCTCTGCTCTCCTCCTCCCAGGCTGAAGCCCCTCGCCGGGGGCCCTCCTGAGGCCACCTGCCCACTTTCTTCAGAGAACTGTTCACTGGCTTTATCCCAAGGGCAAAGGCACTGGGAACAGGGCCGAGTGCTTTACAATGTTCTCATGAAACATTTGTTGAACGAATAAATGATGGGAGACGACTGCAGAGAGAAGGAACTGGCCCTCCACTTCCAAGCACGCTTCTGTAATGAATTACCCTAAGAGGGCTTCCTGGCCCAGACCCGCTCTTGGTATCTGTTGACCTCAAGCTTGTCAACTGCCAAGATTTCCTTCATTGCACGTGACGTGCTGGGCTAAGTGCAATTTCCTCTTCTTTTCTCCATCGCTGTGGTGCCACCTGCTCACTCTCTCCTACAGTTCCTTAATTCAATGAGATCGCGGGAGGGAAAGCAGATGCGTGTGTTCAGTCTGCCGTATTAAACCGAAATATATCGGAAAGTATAGCTCCTTGCTTTACTTCCTATACTTACTATACACTACTTTAAAACATTTGTTCAACCCTCACGAGACAGAAAGTAGAAAAAATTAGTACAGATTTTTGTATTTATTATACATTGATATTTTATTTGGAAATTAGGAAAATAATGATATAAGTTAATTGAATACTTGCTCAAAAATTAGTAGGAAACGACTTAAAAGATTTTTGGCCTAGGTTTTTTTTTTTGAGGAAGACAGGCCCTGAGCTAACATCTGAGCCCATCTTCCTCTATTTTATATGTGGGACGCCTGCCTACCACAGCATGGTTTGCCGAGTGGTGCCATGTCCGCACCCGAGATCTGAACCGTTGAACCCCGGGCCACCAAAGTGGAATGTGCGAACTTAACCCCTACACTACCGGGCCGGCCCCTTGGCCTAAGTTTTTAATAGAATCACAGAATTTGAATATAGTCCCCACTTAATAAATTTTTATTGAAGAAAATGAGTGATTATAAATAACAGATAAAATTTCAGGACTTCTGAAGAAAAATATAGTTTTGTCAGTTGAATATAAACCTCATTTGAAATAAATTTAGCTTTTAAAGAAAAAGGAAGGAAAATATTAAATAGAAAAAAAGTTGCAACATAGTATTATACACACATCATACCCACATTAAAAATGTATGCATATCTATATAGGTGTGTATGTACACACACACATAGATACAGATATATACACACATATAAACAATTATTATTTAAAAAATTACAAATCACAGCAAATTGTTAACAACAGTTATTTTAGGAGGTTTAGGATTAATACAATGGTGACTGAGAAGCCCTAGCATCACGAAATTTATTGCAAGTAAGAGGGACTAATTAATATAATTACATATATGTTTAATTTGAAATAATACATACTGGGGGACTTCCATCTCTTCTTTTTTTTAAAAGATTTTATTTTTCCTTGTTCTCCCCAACGCCCCTTGGTACACAGTTGTATATTCTTAGTTGTGGGTCCTTCTGGGTGTGGCATGTGGGACGCCGCCTCAGCGTGGCCTGATGAGCAGTGCCATGTCTGCACCCAGGATCCAAACTGGTGAAACCCTGGGCCACCGAAGTGGAGCGCGTGAACTTAACTACTCGGCCACGGGGCCGGCCTGGGACTTCCATCTTCAGTTCTGATATGTGAAGGGTTTGGAAGTTGTCACTCATGTCCTTATAAGAAAAAAGCTGAGGGATCAACCTGGTGGCACAGCAGTTAAGTTCACATGTTCTGCTTCAGCAGCCTGGGGTTTCTGGTTCGATCCTGGGTGCAGACCTATGCACCATTTGTCAAGCCAGGCCATGGCAGGTGTCCCACATATAGAGTAGAGGAAGATGGGCACAGATGGCTCAGGGCCCATCTTCCTCAGAAAAAAGAGGAGGATTGGTGGCAGATGTTAGCTCAGGGCTAATCTTCCAAAAAAAAAAAAAAAGCAAAAAGCAAAAAGCTGAACAAACTGAAAATCAATAACTTTAATGACTTTTCTTGGAGCCACCAGCAAATTGAGGTTGCAGGGCAAACTGTCATCTCAGAATATGGAGAGACAGGAAAACACAGATGAGGTCAGCTTACCTGGTACAGAAGCTGCTGGAGCCATAAACTGCGAGGAAGACTAAAATGGTAACTGACGAACCGCCAGGGGCTGGGTGTGGACTAGAGTTAGAGTAACTCCTGGGGGCTGTGGTCTAACAGAGGCCTCCACACTTTAGCAGGTTGTACTTCCAGGAACCTCACTAAATTCTCATTATGAAGAGCCAAGAAGAAACACTTGCGTTTCTGGCAAGGGGAGGGGAAAAGTAACCACTCTGAAATCCGCCCAGAGCATCCTCCATAACAAAGGCCTTTTCAGCAGGGGAGAGACTTTGCCAGAGCCTTATCTGACTAGGGAGAAGGGAAATTACCCAAATCCAGCCCTGGCTAGACTTCCTGTCTCACCTGAGGGGGGAAAATGCTGAGAAACACTTGTGGAAGTCACAGCCCAGGGACACAGGCCCACTAAAAGACTGAGATTTAAGCACAGGACTATAGGACATTTCCTCTCTCCCCATTATCTTATGGCCCCAACACAGGTACTGTATAACAACAGTGGATTACAGCTGAAAGAGCTGCAAGGTGCAGATTCTATTTAAGAAGCAGTTTGTAGGGAATCACAGAGACAACAGGGGAGACACAAACAAGGACACTCAAGGAAATGAAAGTGTCTGACACCCACAGCTAACGAAAATATGAAACACAGTCCAGCTCCCAGCCAGATTAACGCAGAACCTCACACAGAACACCTACTTATCTCTGCTCCTATTTCCTGTTACCTGACACACGATGTCTGGCTTTCAAAAAAAATTCACAAGGTATGCGAAGCTGAAAGGCGAGAAAAAATACAGCCTGAAGAGGCAAAGCGAGCATTAGAACTAGATTCAGATATGGCACGGATTTTAGAATTTAAAATAACCATGGCTACTGTTAAAGGTTCTAATGGAAAAAGCAGATAACATGGAAGGACAGGTGATGTAAGCAGAGAGATGAAAACACCACAAAATAATAAAAAAGGAATGCTAGAAATAAAAAAACCCACACTGTAACAAAAATGAAGAACGTCTCTACTGGGCTCATTAACAGACTGGATACAATCAAGGGAAAAATCAGTGAGCTTGAAGATATCTTACGGAAACTTCCCAAACTGAAAGGCAAAGAGAAAAAATAATGAAAAAACAAAACAAAAAAACTCCCAGAATAGAATATCCAAGAATTGTGGGACAATTTCAAAAGGTGTAATATCCACATACTTGGAACACCAGAAGAAGAAAGGGAGAAGAGAGCAGAAGAAATACTTGCAGCAATTATGGCCAAGAATTTTCCAAAATTAATGACAGATGCCAAACCACAGATGCAGGAAATTCAGAGAACAAGAAGCAGGATAAACACCATAAAAACTACACTTAAACATATCATAGTCAAACTTCAGAAAAACAAAGACAAAGAGAAAATCATGAAAGAAGCCAGAGGAGAAAAACAAGGATAAGAATTCCATTGGCCTTCTCATTAGAATCCAAGACAGCAAGAAGAGAGTGGAGTGAAAGATTTAAAGCATTGAAAGGAAAAAATACCAACTTAGAATTCTGTATCTTGTGAAATCATCCTGCAAAACTGAAGGAGAAATAAAGACTTTCTCTGACAAACAAAAACTGAGAGAACTTATTGCCAGCAGACTTGTCTTAGAAAAATGTTAAAAGAAGTTACTCAGGAAGAAGAAAAACTATACAGGTCAGGAACTTAGATGCACATAAAGAAAGGAAGAGCATTGGGAAACGAATAAGCTAATGTAAAATATAACCTTTACATTTCTTATTCTCAATTGATCTAATTGATAACTCTTTGTTCAAAGTAATAATAGTAACAGTGAATTGGGTGATTACAGCATATGGTAAAGCAAAATGAGTGAAAGCAAC
>NC_060274.1:31576326-31576796 GCF_021613505.1 Equus quagga
TACCTGTTCTATCCATGAAGTACCTGTTCTACCCATGAAGTACCTGTACTATCCATGAAGTATCTGTACTATGCATGAAGTACCTGTACTATCCATGAAGTACCTGTACTACCCATGAAGTACCTGTTCTATCCATGAAGTACCTGTACTATCCATGAAGTATCTGTTCTACCCACGAAGTACCTGTTCTACCCATGAAGTACCTGTTCTAACCATGAAGTACCTGTACTACCTGTGAAGTACCTGTACCATCCATGAAGTACCTGTACTACCCATGAAGTACCTGTACTCCCCATGAAGTAACTGTATCATCCATGAAGTATCTGTACTATCCATGAAGTATCTGTACTACCCATGAAGTACCTGTACTACCCATGAAGTACCTGTACCATCATGAAGTATCTGTACTATATATGAAGAATGTGTACTACCCATGAAGTACCTGTACCATCCATGAAGTACCTGTACTA
>NC_060274.1:31576806-31769738 GCF_021613505.1 Equus quagga
CCATGAAGTACCTGTACTACCCATGAAGTACCTGTACCATCCATGAAATACCTGTACTACCCATGAAGTACCTGCATTATCCATGAAGTATCTGTACTATCCATGAAGTACCTGTGCTATCCATGCAGTACCTGTTCTATCCATGAAGTACCTGCACTATCCATGAAGTATCTGTACTATCCATGAAGTACCTGTTCCACCCATAAAGTACCTGTACCATCCATGAAGCAGTACAGTGTTATTTGAAAATGGACTTAGATTAGTTATTAATGTACACTGTAAATTTTAGGATAATCACTAAAAAAATTTTAAAAAGAAGTAAAAAACTGATATTCTAAGAGAGTAGAGAAAATGAAATCATACACAATGCTCACTTAAAATCAGAAAAGGCCGAAAGAGAGGGGAGAAAAAAGGAACAGAGAACAAGTGCAACAAATAGAAAACAAATAGATATTAATCCCATGGTATCAATAATCAATTTAAATGTGAATGATTTAAATATACCAATTAAAAAACAGATATTGGAGCCAACCAGTGGCATAGTGGTTAAGTTTGAGCACTCTGCTTTGGGGGCCCACGGTTCGCAGGTCTGGATCCCAGGTGTGCATCTAGCTCCGCCTGTCAAGCCATGCTGTGGTGGCATCCCACATAAAGCAGAGGAAGACTGCCAACAGATGCTAGCTCAGGGCCAGTCTTCCTCACAAAAACAAAGAAAACAAAACAAAACAGATATTGTCAGAGTGGATCAAAAAACCAAGACCTGTATGTTGTCTAAAAGAAGCCCACTTTAAATATGAAGCTATAGGTTAAAAGTAAAGTGATGGAGAAAGATAAACCACGCTAACACCAATGAAAAGAAACCTGGAGGAGCTACATTAATGTCAGACCAGCAGACTTGAGAGGAAGGAAAATGACCAGAGATAAAGAGGGGCGTTATGTAATGATAAAGGCACCAATTCTTCAAGAAGACGTAACAGTCTTAAACATCTATGCACCTAACAACAGTGCGTCAAAACATGTGAGGCAAAACCTGACAGAAATGCAAGGAGAAGCAGACAAATTCACTGCCATTGCTGGAGACTTCAACACTCCTCTTTCAGAAATCACTAGATCCAGAAGGCAGGAAACCAGTAAGGATACAGCAGACCTGGACAGCACCATCCATCAACTCAGCCTGATTGACACTTACACAATACTTCATCCAATGAGAGCAGAATACACATTCTTCTCAAGCTCACATGGAACATTCACCAAGATAAGCCATATTCCGGGGCATAAAATGCACTTGAAGGAATTAAAAAAAAGAGGTCATATAAAAGTATGTTGTCCTGGGCTGGCCCCTTGGCTGAGTGGTAAAGTTTGTGCACTCCGCTCTGGTGGCCTGGGGTTTTGTCGGTTCGGATCCTGGGCGTGGACATGGCACTGCTTCGTCAGGCCATGCTGAGGCGGTGTCCCACGTAGCACAACAAGAAGGACCTACAACTAGAATCTACTACTATGTACTGGGGGGCTTTGGGGAGAAAAAGCAACGGGAAAAAAAAAGACTGGCAATAGATGTCAGCTCAGGGGCCAATCTTAAAAAAAAAAAAGTATGTTCTCCAACCACAATGAATTTAAACTAGAAATCAATAACAGAAATATAGCTGGAAAACCCCGAAATATCTGGAGATTAAACAAGACTCTCTAACATACTGGTCGAAGAAGAAGTTGCAAGAAAAATATTTCAAAATACTTTGAACTAAATGAAAGTGAAAATACAACTTATCAAAATTTGTGGGATGCAGCAAAATCGGTGCTTAGCAGGAAATTTATAACAAATGATATTTTAGAAAAGAAGAAACATCTAAAATCAATAATTTAAGTTTCCACCTTAGGAAACTAGAAAAAGAAGAGCAATTTATGCCTAAGGCAAGCAAAGAAAAGAAATAATAAAATTAGAGCGGAAACCAGTGAGATCAAAAACAAGAAAACAAGTGAGAAAAGCAATGAAATCAAAAGCTGGTTCTTTGAAATGATAAAACACATTGTGAATACTTCTTTTTTTTTTGAGGAAGACTAGCCCTGAGCTAGCATCTGCTGCCAATCCTCCTCTTTTTTGCTGAGGAAGACTGGCCCTGAGCTAACATCCATGCCCATCTTCCTCTACTTTATATGTGGGACGCCTACCACAGCATGGCTTGCCAAGCGGTGCCATGTCCACACCCGGGATCCGAACTGGCGAACTCCAGGCCACCGAGAAGCGGAACATGCGCACTTAACCGCTGCGCCACCGGGATGGCCCCCACATTGTGAATTCTTAAACATTAGCTTTGGTGATTTTTGCTAGAAATACATATCAGAAAATCCTTTAGAAAGTAATGTAAGATGAGCTGGAAGGGAAAATCATTTGCAGTTTTTTGCTTTAACATTTAAATTTGCCATTACTATTTTACTGGACTGTAAATGATATTCTCTGGTTTTATAAGTACAGCTGGTCAGCGTAGTTAGGTCTTTATAATTATCTGCCTTTGCTGAGCCTAAAATTAGGAAACTGCACATCTAAGGAGAATTATATCCTTAAGGTCTTAGGTGTTAGAATCTTTTCATTCAAGTTTTGTGAAAAACAACTCTCTCCAGTCTTCTGACTATCCACTTAGCAAATTTCCCATTTTCTGATTTATTTTCCAGCGTTACTATGCTGCCGGGCTTCCGCTTCCCAGCATGCTTTGGGACTGCTCTCCTCCTGCCATCTGGTGGTGTGCACACAGTAAGGCAGTACCAGGCAAGCTTACTTCAGGAGCTCCTTGAAGGCAAGGTCTACTTACAGGGACCAACACAGCACGTCCCATATTCCAGGAATGCAACAAACACTTGTGGAATGAACGACGCGTGTTTTTTCCACAGAAGAGCTAATTAGAGAAATCAATAAGCTGTGTGGTATTTAAAGTAAACTGCATCTAATTTGGATTTTCACTTTTTGGAGTTATCCACATCATGATCCCCTTCTAGTGAATGCACAGGGGCCCAGCCCTGAGACGCCAGGATGGCCCAGGCAAGGAACAGATAGACTTGAGCTCCACTTTGACAGACATTATTAGAATCAACTAAGGATTGAAGGGATCAGCAAAGACACTGTCATCTTGCCAAAGGGTTGAGTTAATGGAAAGTGGCTTCCTTGTGAGCTGAGGTGACTCTGCGTCCTCTAGACCAAGGTGTTTGGTAGCGAAACATTTTTGTCTTGGTCAAAACAGCTAATAAGATCTTATATGTTGAAAATCATTACTGTGAACAGCAAGAGAGAAATGCAGAAACAGAATGAACGTGGCCAGTAAAGAGCAGCGCTGGGTGGGGGTCGAAGGAGCGCAGCGGGGCGTTGTCACTCACGCGCTATTTGTGTGAACACAGTTCTCAGTTGATCAGTTGCAGGCAGAGTTGAGACCATCCCCAGTGCGCCTGAGCGCCTTTCATCCTGGAAAGTTAAGGTTGAGGAATTCTTGCACTTAACCTCGAGCTCTCACGGTCATGAAAACCCATTTTGGGGTTATTGTGGACTCTTAGTTCACAAATAAAATCTCAATAAAGGATATCTCCTGCAGCCTTTAAAATTCAGCTCCCAAGAAAGTGAAAAAACCCTCAGAATGGGAGAAAATATCCCCCAATCATATATCTGATAATGTATGTAGAAAATACAGAGAACTCTTACAACTCAACAAAAAGACAACCCAATTTAAAAATGGGCCAAGGATCTGAACAGACATTTCTCCAGAAAACACAGAAAAAGGGCCACTAAGCACACAAAACAATGTTCAACAAAAAGAGTCATGAGAGAAAAACAAATCAAAACCACAATGAGATGTGACTTCACAAGCACCAGGATGGCCATAGCCGGAGACGTAAGCGTTGGTGACGAGGTGGAGAAACTGGAACCCTCCCACGCTCCTGAGGGGAACGTAAAATGGCGCAGCTGCTGTGGAAAAGTCTGGTGGTTCCCCAAAACATTCAACCCAGAGTCACCACATACTCACCAACTCCACTCCTAGCTCTACACCTAAGAGAAATGGAAACATATATCCACACAAAAACTTGAACATAAATGTTGCTGGCAGCATTAGCCAAAAGGTGAAAACAACCCAAATGTCCATCAACTGATGAATGGATGAACAAAATGTGGGATATTTGCACATGGAATATTATGTGGCAATAAGAATGGACAAAGGGCTCCTACATGCTACAGCACGGATGAAACCGGAAAACAGGAGGCTACGTGAAAGAAGCCAGACACAGGAGACCACAGACTGTAAACTCTCATTTATATGAATGAGCAGAACAGATAAACCTATAGAGGCTGAAAGTAGTTCTTGCCAGGAAAGTAATGGCTGCCAGGCGCTGGGCTGGGCTGGGGATGGGAAGGGACTGCTGGTGGGGTTTTGCTTTTGGGGTGATAAAGATGTTGCAAAATTAATCATGGTGATGGCTGCACAACTATGAACATACTAAAAACCTTTGAACTGTACACTGAAATGAGTGAATTGTACAGTGTGTGAATTATATCTCAACAAGGCTGCGAATAAAAACAAAAACAAACAAGACACCAACCTGAGCTCTGCCTCCATCGCCCGCCACCCGGCACAGCCTGCTGTCCCAGCTTTACGCGCTCCAGTCACACAGTCCTCATTCTCTTCCCGGGAACCTCAACTCATATCCGTGAATTTGGAATTTAAAATCTACACAGAGGCTGCAGGAAGGATTAACTCTGCATTATTTAGAGAAGAGAGAAAACTGCAGGGTGTCATCGGAACTGCTGAGGGAAAATTTCAAGCATCCTGAAATCTTTCAGAATCTATTAACAATCCCATTTGCTATGTGCCCCCATGGCAAAAATATTTACTCCCAATCACCATAAAACAATAATCTATTAAGCATTTCAAAATCACATTTAACTAGCCTTACTCCCAAACTAAATATTGCCAATTTTACAAATTAAATCTTAATACTCAGGACAAATTTACCATTAAACCAGTGACATGCAGTAAAGAAGTGATCTTTCCAGAACTTCACTGTCCAATATGGTAGCCATTAGCCCCATGTGACTACTGAGCACTGGAAATGTGGCTAGTCCAAACTGAGATGTGCTGTTAACTGTAAAACACACACTGGATTTTAAAAGGCTTAGTACCAAAAGGACAGTGTAAAAATACTTAGCTTTTTATACTAACCACATGTTGAAACGATATTTTGGACATACCGGTTTAAATACAATACATAATAAAATTAACCTCACCTGTTTCTTTCTACTTAATGTGGCTACTAGAAAATTTTAAATTACTACGTGGCTCACATTATATTTCTGTTGGATAGAGCTGCTCTAGAGAAACATCTAGAGTTTCTGAGGGCACAGTAAGCAAGCATCAGAAGACAAGGGCTTTGAGGAACTTCTCCCCTGAGTTCCTGTTGCCGTCTCTCTTACGTACTGGCCCCTTCCAGGAGTCTTTATCGCAGGTGGAAAAGCTGCCATGAGAAGTCATCACCGTTCTCCTATAAGAAAACAAAATCACAGACTCTAACCATTCTTGCTTTTTGCAGCTGCCGCTTTCTTGAGAAGCTACAGCGTGGGCCAGCCCAGAAGGACAGTTTTTAATTACTGCAGTCAAGACTGGTTTTTTGGATAATTTTCCCACTTGGAGCAACAAGGCCACAGAGCTTTCAGACCATTTTGACTGAACCTCTGGACAAAGTACCTAGATGAAAGCAAGGGCAGAAAAGAGCAAAAAGGATCACAAGTGATCCTGGAGGAGGCCAGAAAACGAGAAGTGTGGAAGCGAGTGTAAGGAAGACTCCTGGAGTGATCTGTTCCGAGTGGGAACTCTTAAACTGTCCACGTGAGCCCGAGCTCCAACTGCAATGCAATCCCACTTGCACAAGGGGAACTGTCTGCCTTTAACATCAGCATCTCTAGGTGTCACACCTGATAAATGCAGACCCCGCCGTGTCTCAGGTGACTGATCTGTTATCTAAGAGAGCAGTGCTGTCCAATACAGCAGCCACTAGCCACACATATGGCTGGGGAGCAAACTCAACTGTGGCCAGCACGACTGAGGAGCTAAGGTTTAAATTTGACTTTACTTAACTTTAATTTAAATTAACCACACGTGGCTAGCGGCTGCTGCACTGGCCAGCACAGGTCTAGAGCCTCGCTCCCAGGCGTGGTGTGCAGACCCAGGCAGAGCCATCCTCTGGGGCTTCTTAGAAACGCGAAGTGTTTCTGATTCCACCTGGACTTCCTGAGACACGTTCTGCGGTGTAACAAGATTGCCAGGTGACTCTATGCACATTACAGTTTGGAAAGCACTTATTGAAAGTAGGCGGTCTTATCCGAATACACTGGAGTCCGGAAAACTGTACAAAAAGTTAGCGTATGTATGTATGTGTATGCGTGTGTGCACACACTTTTACCCTTTCCTTCTCCTGGGGAGTGTCCATACTTTTCCCTCAGATTTTCCAAGGAGATCATGATTGCAAACTGAGATGTTTTATCCTATGGGAACCAATCCCCACAAAGTGGGCAAGCAGATTTCATCGAACCAAGAAAAACCTTAAAGTTCTCCTCTGCTATGCAGGCCCACTCCTTGCAATTTGCGAGGGCAGAGCCCCGCCACCCGCAGCCCTGTGTTTCTTCCACTGTCCTTCCCTTCCTTCCTGTGTGGTGATGACATGGGACACTGGCCTGGCCTGTCCTTATGTTTCAAATACCACATGTACACACATCAGTACAGACTAGAAGTTAATATAACATTCATACATATATTCTATTTGGTATCACGCACATACACATCCTTATTTTTTAGTGCAAAATTGGCCGCAAGATGCATTGCGGCACAGACACGAGTGTTTGCTAATTTGTACTGCCTGGAACAAGTGGGGAGCTGGAAGTGCTGACATACCGTCACAGCTGCTACCAATTTGTCGGGGGATGCAAGAATCGACCAGGGCAATTTTGTTTATTAGTATAATGTCTAGTTATTATCTACAACATTGAATCTTGAATAAGAACACTTAATAGTACAAACTTTTTATTCTTTTAGCTAACTCTTCCATTAGTAAATAGTGCTGGTTTTACATTATAACAAAAAATAATGATCTTTCATTGTTTCTTTCAGGCAAAAATCTGGGACACAAGATACTTTCATGTGGAGGATGCGGTGCTTTCAGGCTTTGTAAGTTTGCCTCAAAAGAATTTCTCCGCTTTGTTAACAACATGTCTGAGCATCTGCGCTGAGGCAATGATTTATTCCACGTCGACCAAGTCCCTGGAGTTGCACGCTATGTCCCTGGGTCTCAAAACGGCTCTAAGACTCTGCCTTGAATCATTATTTCCCCACTGATGTTTACGCAGAGACAGGCAAGAACTGGTGGTCAGCCAACGCAGCCCGGAAGACCAACTCGTCGCAGAGAACCATCAGCATTTCCCCAATGAAGAAACTGTGTGTAAGTTCGGCCTTTTTTTTTGGAATGTAAATTTATAAATGCAGAATTACTGAATGCACTTGCCAACAGGCAGTTAGGTTCCCTTAATAAATACTTTTTCACTCATCCGCCTGATGAAGGAGAGTAACTTCTAGTAATGGAAACTACAAACTGACCAAGACACATTTAGTAAGTCTGGCCTTTGTAAGACCAAAGATTCTTTAGAAACCAGCCAGCTAAAAGAGTACTTCACCACGATATTTCTAATCCTTTTCTAACCTCCTCAGTGCTACGGACATCATTAAAACACGAGGGCTGACAAACAGTCCTCCATCTTGTCTCCACTGCCAGATGCGAGATGAACGTCACTCACGCTCCCATGGTGTCAGGTTCCCGGGAGGGTAGCTCCCCTCCATCCCTTTCCTTTCCGTTCCAGAAAGTACACTGGAAGGCAAGTGAGCGGTGCTACTGCAAGAACAACCTGAATCCACACTAGCCTGATTCATCAGGCATACAATCTGCAACTCCGTGTTATCCTCATGCTGTCTCACACCCCATCACGACACACCTTTGTGTCAACACCCTTTCTGAAGGTCTCATTCACTTAGCTCCTTGCCTTCAGTCTGAGCCAAGATTCTCATTTGCACCCAGTTTTAGATATTGATTTAACACAACCAGCAGAAAGGAGTTTTTAAAAATATTTATTATATTTGGTTCTAGAAATGATAGAAAATAAAACTGGGTACAATTAGGCCACACACCCTTGGAAAGGCATATTTCTCCTTTCCCACCAGAGAAGTTTTACGCAATGCCAGAGACGCAAACACCTAAGCCGTCGGTGACAAAGGGTAACGCTGCTGATACGAGGAGCCCTTGTCAGTGTTTCAAGTTGTCTTCTCTGCTCTCTCTTTATTTCTGGACAAACAGCAGTCCAGTGGAAAGAGTTCTGAACATAAAAGGCACCCAGAATGAAAATGAGACCTGAACTAATAAGAATAGCTGCACACGTTTGCATCAAGGAAACAGGCCCCTTCAGTGCAACCGTCCCGCAAGGCAACGGTAATACAAACGCAAAAGCCCTCGCAACTAACACATCTAGAAACATCTGCTTGAACGTGGTGCCTGAGCTAGAGAATGACAATCATTTCGAGTTTATAAACCTGTAGATGTTTTATCATCATGTAAATAAGCATGAACACTGACTTATGTTCATAAGTGGGGAGGGGTCTAATTATTTATCCATAGTCAGATTCTCTTCAAATGTACTGTTGTATACTGCAGTCATGGAGGTGTTAAAAATTCCTGTGGTCCTCCAAGAAGGCAGCAAAACCTAAAACTGCTACTTTAAACCAAAGTCCTTCCCAATTATCATAAAGCCAGTAAAGCCGACTTTCACCATAATTTAAGCACCTGAAACATCCTCTGACCAATTTACACTCTCTGGGCTGGAGTCAGGATCCTCAGGATTTGTGTATGTGTACAAATATTGCAAATTAAGCTAAGAAAAACTTGAAAAAATACAAATAATCTTTTACTACAAAGATCCCAAAGCCCCAGAGGGGCTGGAACGAAGAGCAGAAGGAGCAGGAAGCCAGCATCTTCCGATCTGGGCATGAGGGCTCAGCGGAGCCAGGCGGTGTTCAGCTGGGTCTGGTTCTTGATGCTGGTGTCCATTTTCAGCACTTCGCGAATGGCCATGGTTGCGTAGGTGGAAGGAGGGAGAGCGAAATCCATCTTCAGAGCTCTGTATTTGCCCTCTGCGGGGCGAGAGAGAAGAGAAGAGTGAGGAAGGTCAGCCGGCTGCAGACAGACCGGGCCAAGCCACCTCTGTACAAGGACAGGAACTGTGCTCCTCTCCCCAGGCGCCCACGTCCACGGGCCTCAGAGAAGGGACGGGAAGGAAGAGACCTGCAAGTGTGCGACCCAGCCGGTCTACGGTAACTCTGCCTGCAACCTTCATGAAAAGGGCAGGTGACAGAAGAGCACAGGAGAGAAATGCATGAAAAATTAAAAAAAAAAATTTTAGAGCTCAGAGTGAAAACAGACAAGGGAATGGCAATGAAAATTTGCCAACGAGAACACAAATTTAGTGTTTTGGACTCTCTTCCCGGTGGAAAATCTCCGGGGGCGGGGAGGAAAGATTCAGTCAGCTGATGCTCACAACCTTCTGTAACGCTCGTTCGTTTTCAGTGGGATTTCCTGTTTCAATCACTGACCTCCAGCCACAATCATGAAATCACGACGAAACGCAAAACAGAAATCAGAGAGGGTGGGAGGGGATGGTGATTCTGAGAGTTTTTTTAAATCCATGTTTTTGTACGAGAAAACGTTTCACAGTTGACACAGAACCGACGGCCAAGTAAACTCACCAGAAGCGAAAACTGGGGGTGGTTTCCCTTCGAGGTTGTCCACGTCTGTGTTGAAGAGGGGAATTTTAGGATCGTCATATGCAACGACTTCCCTTCAAAACACAGAAACAAAGAGAGTGTGAATGTGAACTTCCATAAAAGGTGCCACGCTCATCACCATTTGTTTAGCACCGAAAACACACAGGTCTGTTGTAAATAATTCTGGGTGGAACTATTCAATAACGGAATACAGCCAGATTTTATACATAAGTATGACCTTTGTATTATTATTCGCAAGACGACAGATGATGCCAGCCTATGTAAAAGATACAAAATACTTCCCTAGGATGGAAATTCCTTTCATATGTAGTTGATAAGCAGTAAACTTCACTTTGCACAGAAGCGAGTGAATTAATCACAGCGCTTATATTTTCTCCAGAGTGGTTACCAATACGAACACCACGCTACCCAGGAGGAACGGCTCTCTGAAGTGGGGAGACCCAGGCCACCTCGGCCACCCTCTTCCCACGTTCCAGAGAAGAGGAGGGCAGAGAGAAAGAGAGAGGATTTCCCGGCAATGGGCAACTAGTTCAGGATTTAATTTTAAAAGTTATCAAACAAAGCTTTAGATAATACCAGGTATTAAAGTATTTTAAAATGGGTTAATATAAGTATCTTTTCCTCTCTAGAAACATGACATTAAAACAACCAGATCAGTGTCTGGAACCCACAGCTAATTGTGAGTGAAGTGCCCTGCTCGGGAGTAGCTCTGTAAGCAAATACCCGTGTTTCAGTCATAGGGACAAAGTTCACTCTCTACAGATTTCCTCCAGAGTTTAGTAATGTCAGTCAAATGTAAACGAAGCCACTTTCACTACACATTTGCATTTATCTATCTCCTGATGATTTGAAAAACACCAAGTAGTAGCAGTAATGATAACAGTAATAACAAGAATAACTCACTTAGACGCCAGGCTGTGAGCACAGAAAAATATGTAAGTGATGCAACAGGTCAAGCTCTCACACAGGCATTCAGCTCTACTTCATCCTGGACCGTCACTCACCAGCTGACATTCTGAGGACGAATGACGACCTTTCGGTAGGCCCCTGACAAGGAGTAGTCCCGAATTTTGTGTCTCATGTTGTCAATGTCAAGATTGTCCGCGGTGAGCATTTCCCTGTAGGCTTCGCTAACTGATATAAAACACAAGAGCGAGTCAGAGCGCGCACGTCAGCGAGCTGCCTCGAACCCGACTACACAGAGCGCCGTGGAAGTTCAGGGAAATCGGTCGCCCTGGCTGACGAGCCATCCTGTTCTCTGGAGTCAACACCTACTGACCTAAACTGGGACTAGGTGTCTCCAGCTTACGTCTGGCCAACGTGAAAGCTGTCTCTGTAACCAGCCACAGTACCTGGGCTGTAAGGTTCCAAAGCCAGCTTCAAGAGGCCATTTCCTCAGAAGGCCCTAAACTAAAATGTCTATGCGCTCAGAGTCGGAAGAGACCATATACAGAGGCCTCAAACTCTTTCTGGAAGAAGGTAGTTATAAACAAACGTGAAAATAAGAGACCTGGGAAAGCCATCTGGCTCACTCTCGCAGCTGATGTGGAATCTTTCCATAACACCCGAGAGACAGCCATGGGCCTTTGCTTACACACTGCTGTCATTTACAGGGAACGACTTCTTTGTGAGGCCTGTGACTATTAGAAAGTTCTTTCTATTCAAAGCTGAAATCTGTCTTCTTGTAACTGCTGTTGGCTGCTTTGGAGCACAGCAGGTTAACTGTCTTCCACATGTACTTGTAAGTCGTGGACCTTTCAGCCATATCTTTTCTAGGCCAAAAAATGGTTCCCTTAACTGCCACTCCTTTGACATTTCTGTATTCCCCACCAAACTGCTTATCTGCCTCGGGGTGACAGGCTTATGTTCAGCAATAACTCCAGACACTTTCTATGTAGACTACTACCAAACTGGGCCTTTTCCATCCATACATTTGATCTTTGAGCATTAACTGTGAGAATTCACACTCAGCCCTATTAAATTAAGCCCTCTGCAGTTTTTTTAAATACTCATTTTTCATGTAATTAATATTAACTATTTTGGGTCACACTATTTGCAAATACGATAAACAGATTTCTTTATTCAAGTTATTCATAAAAATGCCAGGTATACCAGGATCAAGGAAAGACACCCTCATGACACAGTTATAAGGACAACAGGGATCCCTAAATTGAGCATCAGTGGACACAAGTGTGTGTATGTTTCGAATCCACATGCCTAAACTACCACCTATCAGCCAGTGAGGCCCTGTCTGGCCATAAGGCTTTGTCTAAGGCTGTGCTGAATTTATGTTTTAATTGGTACTGGCCCAAGTTTCTGATCCTCAGAGGTATAAGAAAGAAGAAAAGAATGTTTTCCTTTTCTTTCTTGGAAAGAGGGCAAGTGTGGCTCTGAGCATCTTGGTACCTTCCTTCTCACTAGTTCCTGCTACTCGTCTCCTTGGTTCCTCATTGCGCCATCTGCCCAGGACAGGCCGACCACACCCCTCCCTATCTGCTTCTCTTACTCGTTCTCCTCTTCTCTACTCCTTTTCTCCCAGTGAAGTCAACCTCACTGAAGTATGAGAGCACAGCAATTGGACTAAATGAATCAACTGGAAGTGGCAGATTACTATTTAACTCTTTTATAAGTATCTGCATTATCAAAGAAGGGTGTTAACCCTAATCATTCTTTGATTTGTAAAATTTCAAGGAACATGACATTGATAAGTAAAATAATTCCAGCCTCTTGAGAGGAAAGATGTTTTAACAGGAAAACACCTCCCACAGACCAGCCCTGGCCAGGAGTAATCCACAAGGTGGGTGCCAGGCTCAGAGCTGCTTTCTTTCTTCAATTTCTGAATCCGTGAATATTAAAAGTTCCAATTTCCCCCCCAAAAATGGCATCCATGAAGGTATCAGCAGTAATTCTTAACAGCCTCTGGGGTATGGGATATAATTCTGATTTTTCACTTTATAAACTTCTGTGCTTGCTGACTTTTTTTTTTGAGGAAGATGAGCCCTGAGCTAACATCTGCTGCCAATCCTCTTTTTGCTGAGGAAGACTGGCCCTGAGCTAACATCCATGCCATCTTCTTCTACTTTATACGTGGGACGCCTACCACAGAATGGCTTGACAAGGGTGCCATGTCCACACCCAGGATCCAAACCAGCGAACCCTAGGCCACCGAAGCAGAGTGTGCACACTTAACCGCTGTGCCACCAGGCTGGCCCTTGTGCTTGTTGACTTAAAACACAATGAGCAGATAGTACTTATATGGTTTTAAAAAAAGATTAAAACAAGCAATGTTAAAGTAGAATTATCATTCACTTTCTAAACCCTTCCCATCCTTAATAAGAATTAGTGAATTTCACAAATTTAAATAATAAGACGACCAATACCACCACTGCCACCACCATCTCCACCATCTTGTTTCTTACTTTAAATTATCCATCTGAATGCCTCCCTTTCTGGAAGACTTCTATAAGTAAACATGGTTTATATATGCTTGAAATCTAAAGATTTTTTCAAATCTAATGGAAATCAAAGTTCTAAAATCATATTTAAAGTACTAATTTTTCCCCCCTCTCTACTCTTGGCTGCCAGTGGCTTATTTGTGTCAGTCTTTGTTTTAACTATTTTCCCCACACAGGGAACTTACTTTTATGCTTTGGGTAGATAACATCGAAACCAGGCAAGGGCATTACCACATCATGGATGGAGTAATTATCAACATCTTCTTCCTCAATATACGTGGCTGTGGCTGCAAATCACAAATGAATAAATTAAGAAAAATGAAGAAAACAGGCACTCTTTTCATGAGCTCCACCTTCTAAACTTACACACATCTAAGTAGTCAGAAGTCCAAGTGGGGGCAGGTTCGGTGGCCTACTAAGCTTGAAAAACTAAGAGGGAACATACACCTTTCTGTCTTTTCTATTCTAACAAGGAATAAAAATCATGGATTTAGAAGTAGAAAGTTAAAAAACATTTACTTCTCGGCTGCACCCTCATTTTTGGGAATGTTTGCTTTAAAAAATCAGATCCTTTTTGGGGCTGGCCCCGTGGCCGAGTGGTTAAGTTCGCGCGCTCCGCTGCAGGCAGCCCAGTGTTTCGTTGGTTTGAATCCTGGGCGCAGACATGGCACTGCTCATCAAACCACGCTGAGGCAGCATCCCACATGCCACAACTAGAAGGACCCACAACAAAGAATATACAACTATGTACCGGGGGGCTTTGGGGGAAAAAATAAATAAATAAATAAAATCTTAAAAAAAAATGTTCTATAAAAATCAGATCCTTTTTCCTTACTAAAAAACACTAAAAAAATAGATAGTAGGAACACATATATACATAAATATAACAAATATATTTGTAAAATATATAGTATTAAAAAATACCATTTGGAAAGCTATCACAAATGAATGCATTTAAGTAAGAGAATAAACCAAAAAAACCAGTCTTTATTTAGAGGATGAGATGTGGTGGCACATGGGACATTAAAATACACTGGATATGATCAACACTGGATGAGAAAAAATACTAAATCAGGAAAATAAGTAACTAAAATTTCTGAACAAACGACAAATCTCAGTGTGTCTATTGGGCACCCTGCAGTTGGTCTGCAGCTAGTGGGGGCAGCGGGTGTGCCAGGAGAACACGGACTCTGGAAACAGACAGGCAGGACTCTGAATCCCAGCCTTTCCGCTTTTCAGCCAGCTGGGTGGGTGACTGAACCTCATCTGAAGAACAGAGAGAAAACTTCCCGGTCATCCCGTGAGCTTTAAGCTAGACCAGTCTGTCCCAACTTACAAGGTCCTTCCACTCCAAACATCCCAGACATCGCTCTCTCTTAATCAGCAGCCACGCTGCACAGTAAGCACTCGTGTCAAACAACTGAACCCTAGTTTGGTGGACGACGTATCTGCCTGTTTACCTCCTTTGAGAACCAGGTCCCCTGGAACGGGTTTCAGTCCATACTCTTCTATCCGCTTGCTGACCATGTTATTCCACACATAGCTCTGATAGCTATGAATATACATTAAGCGATTATTTCTCGGTATCTGAGGGGAGGAAAAAATAGACAAGGAAAAAAACATTCTGAATATTAGAAGTGCCGAACTTTCCAAGACATCTTGCTTGCTTAGTGGTGACCCTAGCAAATCACTCATACCTTAAACCTCTCATTTTCCTAACAGCCTAGAGAAAGAGTGACTGATCTGCAGAAACCAATTTCAGAGGCGGGCGCCCTCAGACGAAGGGCCGTCCCTCAGACGAAGGGCCGCCCCTCAGACAAAGGGCCGCCCCCATGAGCAGAGCTGTGGCGCTCCCTGTTCTGTATCCACAGCGTGGACATTCACACAAATAAAGCAAATGCTATAAATTTTATTCCCTAAGTCAACGACATAGACTTCACTCAAACTCAAGGAATTTACACATCAATTGTGGAGCCGACAGTGCTTTCTCTCCCATAATTCCACGGAAGGAGAAAACCTAAATGACTGAACTGACAACTAATTTCTTGCAGCAAGAATTCTGCTTTTTTTGTCTATCGGGGGAAGAGTAAATAAGATACACGTAATTTAAGAGTTAAACTTTAGTCTATTGCGCATTATACAAATACTAGTTTAGGCTCCACTGGCCAAGATGGTACCCACTCCTGAACCACCAGGAGGAAACCAAATCAGAACGCAATCGCTTAGATGGCCAACTGTGCAGCCCTCTCAGTGAGGCAGGTCACGGTGCTGATGCTGGAGGATGATCAAGAGATGACCTCTATGATGGACTCTGAATTTCTCAAATAGCAAGATACTGAATTTAAATCACATTTTCATTGTCGATAATGTTTTCCCCATTAACGCTTTTCTCCAGCCCTCAATGTTGGTAATTCCTGCCAACACTGCCCGTACCCACTGGCCACCCCATCAACATTCAGGGTCTGAACAGAACCTCTCAGAGATCACCAAAGCACCTTTATTCACATTCTCTCTTTCAAAGTTTACTCAAACATTTAAAGACAAAATTTAAAAAGCACTGAACCACCTTGGGTCATTGCCTGACTTCCCAAATTGCACTCACTATGCCGAACGCAGAGACCATATTCTTCATTCCATACTTGGAGAGTCCTCGAAGCAGCTGCCCTTCTACACACCTTCTGACAGGCAGCTTTCGGAGGGCAGCAGCCGGGTCTCTGGTCCTCGCCCACTCCTCCCTGCATTTAACCAAGTAGCCCTTCTCGGCTGCAGGGCAGAAAAAAGCGGTGATCAAACATTTATCCAAGTGACAGATTTCCCTAACTTAAAATGCTTCATTGAAAACACAAAACTAGAAAACGCTCTTTGCAATATAGGTACTCTGAAAAGCTTCTACTACCTGAGGAGAACCATCAGAAAGTGAAAAGATGGCAAATGCAGAAAGTTCATGGAACGAGATGGTTGTGTCAACATGCTACCCTCCCAGGATTCAAAGCCAACTACGGTTCATTATCACAGCTGATTCAACATAAGACAAAACCTGGCCGTCCCTTCTTCCTTCTCTCTTTTAAAGATTTTATTTTTCCTTTTTCTCCCCACAGCCCCCCGGTGCACAGTTGTACACCTTGAGTTGTGGGTCCTTCTAGTTGTGGCATGTGGGATGCTGCCTCAGCATGGCCTGATGAGCAGCGCCATGTCCGTGCCCAGGATCCAAACCAGTGAAACCCTGGGCCGCCAAAGCGGAGCGCACGAACTTAACCACTGGGCCACGGGGCCAGCCCCCTATTTTTTTTAACACAAATTTTATTCTCACCTCCAGAACGGGGTTTCAATATCAAATCCATGACTTCAGCCCAGGAATTCTGCAGTATGGCTCTAAGATTAAACAGCATTTATTTTACTTAATTTTGCATTACAGTGAATTTTACATGCCTAAATCTGTGGAGTCAACAAATCATATTAACTTTATATATTTTATTATACTTAACAGTAAGCTGAAAAACTAATATAATGACATAGATTTCAAATGTAAATGCCAAAAACACCGACGAGAAAGAAGAAAATTAAGATCATAACATGTAAATCAAAGTTAAGTCTTTATGCACCAAAACTTACTGAAACTTCTCAAAAAATTTCTCCCCCATGTTGAATACCTTCTTACCTAGGCAAATAGAATACAATTTATCGTTCTCTCTTATTCTTGCCAAAAGAGAAGTATCTCTATTTTTGCTGATTATTAGTTATATAGACTTCTTAAACAGTGCAGAAGAAAGGTTACCTGTTATCTAACCTCTAAGAAATTAAACACAGTGTTACCACTTTAGAGTGTGTTTTTCAGGACTTTTTTGATGCATCTATAAGTGTACGGAATTTTTCCTTTAACTTTTATTATATTTTCTTTTGCCATACAGAAGTTCTCTTTTGTGTGTCGTACCTAAAATTTCTGTCTAGTCAGATTTCTGGTTTGGAGTCATGTTCAGAAAGGCTTTCCCTACCACATGAATACACATATTCCTTCTACTAATTTTAGTGTTTTTCTAGTTAGGGTTTTTATTTTCCACATCTAAGTCAACCTATATGGGATATCTTTGTGTATTAAATTGTATACAATGTGGTTTGGTATCAACTGATGAGATCATACGGGTTTTTAATCTACTCACGCAATGAATTCCAAACACAGGTTTCCTAGGGCGGGCCACCTTCGCGGTCCTGCAGCAAGCCACACTACAGCAGTCTTTAAATGTCCTCCTGGTGACCCATCATTCAGCTGGCTAGGCCTTCAGCAACACTCCACAGAGGGCACAGTCCTAGCTCAGGACTAGGCACCAGTCTGCCAGCTATCACGGAAAAAGACTTCTGCGCTCAGAAACCTTTGTTACTCGCCAGCCACTCGATTGTGGAATAGTTTTACTGGACTCAGCTGAGCTCATTCATTCCCATACTGGCTGGGCAGCCTTCCCACTGTCACGGCAGAGCTGAGGAGCTGCAGACACTGCGGCCCCCAAACCCTACAACATTTACTATCAGAAAGTCTGCCACCACCTGGTGAAATACAGTAAAAGTTTCTCAACTACAGGACTTCTCAACACCTTGAAGATGCCACCACCTACGCAAGTTTCAGTGTACTCGGCCATATTAAATATGGATGTATTTGGTTTACAGCAGGCCCACTACACGTAAGACGTTTTCTACTTTTCTTACCTTTTCTTCTTCCACCTTTTTTTAAATTATGTAAACTATCCCTAACAAAATTTATCATTTTACCCATTTTCAAGTGTATAGTTTTGTGGCATGAAGTACGTTCACATTGTTGTGTAACCATCAGGACCATCCGCCTCCAGAACTTCTCAATCTTCTGCAACTGAGACTCTGTACACACTCAACAGTGACTCCCGTTTCCCCTCCCCCAGCTCCTGGCAGCCACCATGCTACTTCGTCTATGAATTTGACTACTCTAGCAACCTCAAATAAGAGGAATTTGTCCATTTGCAACTGGCTTTTTCCACTTAACATAAAAGTCTTCAAGATTTATTCATGTTGTAACATTGTCAAAATTTCCTTCCTTTTTAGGGCTGAATGATACTCTGTTGTATCTATGTGCCACATTTTGTTGACCCAGTCATCAGTTCACAGACACTTGGTTGCTTCCACCTTCTGGCTATCGTGAGTAATGCTCTTACAAATATGGGCGTATAAATATCTGCTGGGTGCTTGCTTTCACTTCTTTTGAATATACCAAGAAATAGAATTGCTAGATCATATGGTAATTCCATGTGTAATTTTTTGAGGAATCGTCCTATTTTCCACAGTAGCTGTGCCATTTTATATTTCTACCAGCAATGCACAGTGGTTCCAATTTCTCCAAATCCTAACCAACACTTAGTTCTTTTGATAACGGCTATGCTAATGGGTATAAAGTAGGATCTCATTGTGGTTTTAGATTTGTATTTCCCTAACGGTTAGTAATGTTGAGCATCTTTTCATGTGCTTAACAGTCATTTGTGTATCTTCTTCTGAGAAAGGTGTATTCAAGTTCTTTGCCCATTTTTTAATTGTTTTTTGTTGTTGTGGAGCTGTAGGAGTTCTTCATGTTTTAGATATTAATCCCTTATCAGATATATCATTTACAAATATTTTCTCATTCTGTGGGTTGTTTTTTCATTCTGTTGATAGTGTCCTTTGTGCACAAATATTTTTAATTTTCATGAAGTCCAACTTATCTGCTTTTTCAACTTGTCGCCTGTGCTTTTGGTGGTATATTTAACAAACCACTGGCAAATCAAACGTTATGAACTCCCCCCCGGCCATTTTTTCTTCCAATTTTATGGCTAAGCTCTTAATTTGGGTCTTTGATCCATTTTGAGTTAATTTTTGTGGATTGGTGTAAGGTAAGGGTCCATCTTCATTTTTTTGCATGTCTATATCCAGTTTTCCCAATACTATTTGTTGAAAAGACTGTCCTTTCACCAATGAATGGTCTTCTCACTCTTGTTGAAAATCATTTGACCATATATGTGACCATTTATTCCACCTTCTTTCTTTAAACAGCTTTATTAAGGTATAATTCGCACACGATATAATTCACTCATTTAAGTGCACAATTCAATGGCTTTTAGTATACTCACAGGAGTGTGCAGCATCACACTATCAATTTTAGGTCATTTTTATCACCCCAAACAGGAAACATTATAGCCATCAGCAGTCATTCTCTACTACCTCTGCCACAGCCCTAGGCAACAACTAATCAACTTTCTGTCTCTATGGATTTGCCTATTCTGGACATTTCATATAAATGAATCATACTGTATGTTGCCTTTGTGACAGGCTTATTTCACTTAGCACAATGTTTTCAAGGTTCATCCATGTCACATGTGCCAGTACTTCATTCCCTTTAATATAACATTCCATTGTATGGATATACCACATTTTGTTTCACCATTTATCAGTTGATGGACATCTGGGCTGTTTCCATTTTTTTGTCTGCTATGAACATTGGTGTAAATTTTTGTGTGAACACAAGGTTTCTATTCTTCTGAGTATATACTTAGGAATGTAATAGCTGGGTCATATGGTAACTCTATAACTAACTTTTTGGGGAACAGTCAGACTATTTTCAAAATGGCTGTACCATTTTACATTTCCACCAAAAGTGCATGAAGGTTCCAATTTCTTCAAATCCTCAACAACACTTGTTACTGTCTTTTTGATTTTAGCCATCGTAGTGGGTATGAAGTGGCATGTCACTGTGGTTTTGAATTGCTTTTCTCTAATGATTAATGATTACCTAATGAGGTGGAGCATCTTTTTGTGTGCTTATTGGCCATCAGTCTACGTTCTTTGGAGAAATGTCTGTTTAGATCCTTCGCCCATTTTGAGATTGGGCTATTTGTCTTTTGTTTTTGATTTGTAAGAGTTCTTTAAATATTCCGGATACCAGCCATCCTTCCATCTTTAAACTATAAACTGAGCGTTTGTTTTTTTCCTTAGGAGGTCCTATGGTGGTAAAAGCGGGCTGCTTTGAAGCTGGGAAATATTCTCACGTTGTGGAATTGTTGGTCTGGAATTGTGAATGGACTGTAAACTGACTGTAGATTTAGGGGACGCTATGCAATTTTTGTTCCTGGATAAAACTGATCTCATTTTCATTAGCTATTCTATATTATCTTTGGAGTGGAAAATTTACAGGATGTTCTTCTGCCAAATTAATTACAAATTCAAAGGCTGATACAGCCTTCCCTTAATTATTCTGTCCATGATACAATTAGCATCTTCACTGTCTTTATCAATGTCCTCTGACCGTTAGCAAGACTGAAAATATTATGTTTTATTATCTAACCACAGTGATTATTAGTTACTGTAGTTTTCTTCTTGGCAGAATTTTTTTCTTTGGTTGGTATGCTTTAATTTTAAAACATTACTTTCCATTTACTGAGCACTGACTATATTCTAGGCATAGGAACAGCTGCTGCATAACCATCGTCCCGCTTCATTTTCCCCAGCCTGTGAGGTTGGCATCATCATCTCCCTTTCCCAGGTGAGCAATCTGAGGCTCGGAACTGCAGCCTGACTTCACTGCCTGAGCTTCTAACTTCTAGGACACCGCCTCAAAGAGAGAGACGAAATAATACATGATAGACTTTCATCATCTTGTGCTTTTAAAAACGCACGAACAAATGCAACTTCACGGAGTCAGCTGCTAAAACCAGGGACTGGAAGTCTAGAAAACTGCTCTATTCCCGGGAGTACAGCTGACCAAGGGAGCCCGGCAGAGCTCCCAGAGCCTGGAGTTCACCACTGCTAACACGAAGGGTCTGAAACACAAGGAGGAACATGAACTCAACAATCTCTCAGTTCACCTCCAATCCGTAACTTCCACAATTCTAACTCCCATGTGAATAATTACTTTAAAAGAAAATAAAAACACAGCCCCTGGATGGGCTACCAGGGGCGGGAGGAAAAACCTTCAGGTTATATCTTTCTGAACTGATTTTTTTTTTACCTTGTGCATGTGTTATCTTAGAACAGAAATCAGGAGGCGGCTGTGGATCAGCTGTCACCCACAGATGAGACGCACTGGTTCATCTGGCCCAGACGCGAGAAAATCTAGAAATAACTAGAAACACCAACAAAAATCCCTGCTTCTTTTTTACGAGTGCTCTCTCAGATCAAAGTTAAGAGACTAAACACAAACCTTCCGACTTGATACGTGGGCACGGCCGTCGTCCCAAATCTTTGCATTCCGTAGTAGTTAATGAAGCCGATCTCCTTCAGAGAGTTCATGGCCTGCTGGACTTGGGCGTCAGTTCCGGTTATGTTTCTGCAGGGGCCCAAATTACCCAGAGAAAAAGTCCTCAGTCAAACATTCGGGGATGCGCGTCATCCGCTGAGAACGGCTTGGCTTCCCTGCCTCGCTCTGTCCCCTGCAGCTTCCTCTTTACCTCCTAAGGATTTTTAAATCGTGGTAAAATATACATAACTAAATTTACCATGTGAGCCAGTTTTAAGTACACAATACAGTGGCATTAAGTACGCTCACAATGTTGTGCAACCTTCATCACTATCTACTTCCAGAACGTCTTCCTCTTGCAAAACTGAAACTCTGCACCCACTAAATGCTAACTCTCCAAGCCCCAGCCCCCCGGGGAACCGCCGTTCTGCTTTCTGTGTCCTTGCATTTGCCTTTTCCAGGTACCACGTGTCAGTGGAATCACAGGCTCTTTGTCTTTCAACACAGTATTTGAAGGAGACGGCTTCCTCCAAAGGTGGTGCCCAGGGCGGGGGGTAGAGACACACAGCACAGTTTGTTCTCTCGGCCCCATGGGCCCGCCCCACTCTCCCTTGCTACCGTGCCTGGTGGTGCCAGCTCACCTGGATTAACACCTGTTCCCAACAGACCCGAGGTGACCTGGCAAGGCCCTCCAGTCTGCATTCCCGCCTGCAGTGCTTTACCTGAGAACGACGGTGAACTGATTGCCTTGAAGCTCCCCCAGCTTCAGAGGGTTTTTCTGATAGCTGAAATTCCCCAGCTTGAAGTTCATTAAGCACTTGTTCAAGTGGGCAAGTCTCTGTGCAGTTATTCTAAAAGACATAAAATAAAAAGACAGCCGAGATCATGAATACTGCCTGACTGCAACCATCCAGGACACTTCACTACAGAAGACGGCAGCCTGAAACAAGACTACGCCCAGCTAGGACAACGGGGAAGAGAGGCGCCATGGCAGATGGGCTGGGCATGCGTTCCCTTTCTCTCCGGATCTTTCCTCCAGCGTAACAATACCTGTCCCTCTCAGAATAATGTAACCTGAGTCACTTTATATTTTTTCTTTCTTTTTTTTCTTTGCTGAGGAAGATTGGCCCTGAGCTAACTTCTAGGCCAAGCTTCCTCTATTTTGTATGTGGGTCACCACCACAACATGGCTGGGGAAGAGCAGTGTAGGTCTGTGCCCAGGAACAAACCTGGGCCACCGAAGTGGAGCACACTGAACTTAACCACCAGGCCAGGCGCCAGCCCCCACTTTTATATTCTTAAAGCCTCATATTATTTAAATACTGATGAGTAACAGAACAACAATGTCTGTGGAATTTTCTACTGTCTGTGAGGGGCGAGGGGTGAGAAAGGGGAGAAGGGCAGAGAGAAATCCCACACGACAGTCAAGACTGTTATTAAGCATTTAAAAGATGTTATTAAGTATGACTCATATTTTCATCTATCAGAAAAACATTGTAATCTCACTACAGAAAACTTGGAAACATGCAGAAAAGTACAGAGAAAAGAAAAACAATTTAGTTTCATCACCTGAAAAAAAACTGTTAACATCTAACCTTGAATTTCCTTCCATTCTTTTCTCCCTGAACACATTAGATAAAGATATGCAGATGGTCAGACCCTGCCACAAATCTGTACCTTACTGTGACCATTTAAATGGTATCATAAAATCTTCAAAGAAATTCCTTAACTTCTTTAATAATAATATATGTAGAAAACCAATACAGCCCTGAAAAGCCTTTGTCCCCTCTCTAGCCCCCAGTGCCTCTCCCCACTGGTGGCCAGCGTTCACAGTTCTTGCACGTCCTTCCAGAAACGCTTCTGTATATGTACACATATGTGTACGGTCTCCTCCCCTTTTTGGATGTTTTTGGTGAGCTTTTAGTATCTATGTTATATATACAGAAAAGCACAAAAATCCTAAGCGATCTGCTTAATGAATGTTCACCAAGTGACTATAACCATGTATTGGCACCCAGATCCTCCTCCATTCTGCTATATTTTAAATTGCTCAGCATCTTGCTTTCGTCACTTAAAAATGCCTATCAGAGATCTGTGTTATGCATGCAGTAACTTTCAGACTGCCTCACTGGGCAGCCTCGCAGGGCACTGCTGCACTGCACGGACATCCACCCCTGGATCTGACCAGCCCCTCTGATGGACGTTCAGAGGGCGGCCTATCTTCTGCCTTTACAAACAATTCTACAGCCAACATCCTTATACCTACTTCTTTGTGCATCAAAATAGGTGTTTGTTTGGGATAAAGCTCTAGAAGTGGAAGGCGTGGATTTTAATTTTTAACTCCTATTACCCTCCAAAAAGGTTATACCGATATACGCTCACACCATTAATATGTCAGCACCCACTGCCTCCCGCCTGTGCCTCTCACATGGCAGACTAGAAACCTTTTTGAGCTCTGCCAGTCTGATAAGCTAAAAATGGTATTTTATTTTGGTTTTATTTGCATGCTTCTTATTGTGGGTGAGGTTAAACATTTCTTCATACATCGACTGTGAATTGCCTGTTCATCCTATTACCTATTTTTCTGTTTCATTGCTAACTGATTGCTAATATTGTCTTCATATATTATGGAAATCTACCCTTTACTATATAGTTTGCAAATATTCTCTCCGATTCTGTGAATTTAATTTATAATATTTTACACTTTAGATTTCCCAACTTTATGTTAAAAAAAATTCAGAACTGGAGAAAACTGGCAACACCATAATGAGCAACCTTGTATCTTTCACCTAGTTTTACCAACGGCTAACATGTTCCCAGACTTACTCTCTCTCTCTCTCTCTCTCTCTCGATACATGAACACCCACACGTCACACACACGCACGTAGAATCTACGCGTTTACTGGACCCTCTGAGAGTTGGCTGTGGACATGGGGACCTCTCCCCTAGAGACTGTGTGCGCCTCCTAACAACAAGCAGAGCCTCCAGCCTCACCAGTGGTCACACGCAGGCAGCCTCACGTGAGTCCAACACCAATACGCAGTCCACAGCCAACCCCACCCCAGCACCCCAATAACAGCGGTTAGATTTTCCTTCAGCTCCCCAAATCCAAGATCTAACGAAGGACCACGCACTGAAGTTTGAGGTCTATTTAATCTCCACTAAGCTGACATCTGGACCTGTCCAGCCTTTTGTTTTGTGTTGACACCTGACTTTTAGAAGCCGGCCTGGCTGCTTTACACAATGCCCTTCCACCTGGATCTCTCTGTGCCTCGTAATCAGACTCAGGTACTTTTCCGTAGGAAGGTGACTGAGGTGTGGCCTTCTCAGTGTATCCCAGCCAAAGGCAACGAATGAGTCAACGTCCCCATCACTGATGGTGATAAATGTGATCACTGGGTTAAGAGGGCATTCCCTCCAGGTTTTCCACTGTAAGGGTACCTTTCTCTCCCCTTGTTTTTCATTTGTAATCTGTGGGGTGGTATTTTTAAAACTGTGTGACTATCCTGTTCCCCCCCAGTCTTTCCTCCAACTGTTGAGGTACCAAGGGTAATTGTTGCTGGAAGAAAATATTACTGTGTTGCCTGTGAAAGAGTGCTTCTCTCTATCTACCACTCCTCCTGGATTAGTTGGCATTCTTCTCCTAAATAAGGACTATACAGTAAAATTTTAGTTAAACTCATGATTTCTTTTTTAAATGGCTCTGGGACTTAAGTCATCCTTAGAAAGGGTGTCCCTCGTCAGAGATTATTTTTTTAAAAGGTATCTCAAGAGTAAGCAGAGTGCTTTTACAGCTTGGGTTTTTCTCCAGTGGAAAGAATACTTGGAATGTGGTTTCCTTTAGGCTCAGAGCAGCGCTGTGCTTTCCATGTGTCTCATGCGGAGCAGGGTGGGGCCCTGTGCACTAATACACTCATCTTCACTGCAAGTCTGTTACTAGTTTACACTGGTTGTGGCAAAAAATACAGCACCCTGGACAGTCTTTCCAGGGACTCGACTGAGAGTTTCTCTTTCTCTCTCCCAGTCAACTTCTGACACCCAAAGTGATCATTTAGAAAGGAGTGGGAGGAGGTCCTGTGGACTTGAGGAGACTTCTTGCTCTCGCCCTCTGCTTTACATTACGGAGTCTCCCCATCCTAAGCAGCAAGAAGGGTAAGGAAACAAGACAGGAGAGGTTGTTGGTGTTTCTAGGTTTTTTTGTGTGTGTGTGTGCTGAGGAAGATTTGCCTGGAGCTAACATCTGTGCCAATCTTCCTCTATTTTGTACATGGTCACTGCCACAGCATGGCTGCCGACAAGTGGTATAGGTCCGCGCCTGGGAACCAAACCTGGGCTGCCAAAGCAGAGCACGCTGAACTCAACCACTAGGTCACGGGGCTGACCCCGAGGGGAAAGTGTTTTTCACACACAAACCAGCAACATGTCAGCTGCTGCTTGGTGGCTTGGTTCTGTATTTTAAATTAACAGTATCATCAACACGTCCTTTTGCTTTTTGTCTTTTTTTTAAAAGTAGACTGTATGGTGTAAATACTGCACCAAAGACCTGGCTACAAAAAATACTCATTTATACTCTATCTGTCTGTCTGTCTGTCTGTCTCTGCGGTGGTACTGTAGCTGCTGCTGCTTTTGGTTTGGCTTCGTCAAAACTTGGCAAAGCATTGACACTTCCTCAGCGAAGACGTACAAAAACGCCATCACTGGTTCTTTCATACAGTTGTATTTCTATGTTTCAATTTTTGACTCACCTGGAGTTTATTCAAAATAGAGAACTGAGGTAAGGAGCCAATGTAATTTTTTTTCAGATGGCTACTCAGTTATTTCAATGTTCACTGACTCAACCATTTCTTCTCTGCTGATTGTAAATGCTAGGTTGAATACATACTCAATCTGTAGCTGTATCTGGGTCTAGAATTACTCTGTTCTACCAATTTACGTGCCAATGTCAAATTGCCTGAACTGCTCTATTTCGTAATCTGCTTTAATATATACTGAGGCTAATCCCCATATATTTGTTACTTTTTCCAGAATTTTCATGGCTAGTTTTGCATCTTAACTTTCCCACATTAACTTGATGATCAGCTTGATTAATTAAAAAGAAGACTCTACTGGCATTTTCATTAGTATCAGCATAAATGTATACATTTATTCAATTAGAAAAGGCATTTCTATGTATCCAAGAACACATTACATTATTCAGTTATTCAAGTCTCCTACCTCTCTTAATAGCATTTAGAAGTCTTCTTCATAGAGATCTTATATTTTTAAAACTTCTTTGTTTTTAGGTATCTTCTCTTTTTACCTTTTCCTGTGTGAAAGACTTCTTTCTTTCATGATGATTTCTAACTGGCTATTGTCTGCATATTCATTTTTGTACGTCAATCTTTCTTATCTAACTTTCAGTCAACTCGTTCAGTAGAAACAAACACATCATTGACAAAAATTGCAATTTCGCCACCTCCCTTCTAGTTTTTACACCACTTATTTCTTAATTTTGTCTGTCTGCATTATAGCATATTCCAAACAATGATAAACAGCCGTCATATGTGGTCATCTTTATTTATTTTGTTCCTGGCCTAAATGAACTGTGTCCAGTATTTCCCCATTAAATAAGACACTGGCTTTTCATTTGAAATTTTCATATTTTGTCATGTTAAAATATTTTTATATTTTGTTATGAGAATATTCATCTCTCTCTACTTTAGTAAAGAGGTTTTTTTTTCTTTAAATTGGAAATAATCTAATACAGTCAAAATAATCCATTGGGGCCGGCCCTGTGGCCAAGTGGTTAAGTTCGCGTGCTCTGCTGCAGGCGGCCCAGTGTTTCATTGGTTCAGATCCTAGGCGCGGACATGGCACCGCTCATCGAGTCACGCTGAGGTGGCGTCCCACATGCCACAACTAGAAGGACCCACAACTAAAAATACACAACTATGTACCGGGGGGCTTTGGGACAAAAAAAAAGGAAAAATAAAATCTTTTAAAAAAACAAAAATAAAAAAATAACCAACATAATTAAATTAGGTATCTTAAAAAAAAAATAATCCACCAATTGGAATTTACTTATTTATTTAACCATTCATTTTATTTAAGATTCTCCAATTTGGGTCACGGGGTTGCTTACAATTTTTTAAAATTATAAATAATGCCACATAGTACAGCACCGTGCATGAGGAAACAGTTTTAGTTTTTTCTGAATTTGGATTTTCTCTGCAAAGCCATCTCCTCTGAGAACTCCTACAACAAAGGTGTCTGTGCTCCCCTTTGCTGGAGGACACACCTCCCTCTTCAGAACCCCAGACTCTCGGTGCTTCGGCGCTGGTCCCTGCCCTCATCCCGCTGGCCCTGCTCTCAGAAGCCATGCTCCAGCTCTGCCTGCGAGTACAGGAGTCGGCAGGCGCGGGACATGGACTGGGCACTGGGCCTGTGTGAAAGGCCGCCTTCTGCCCCCGAGTGCCTGGCCTGTAGACCCAAAGAAGCCACCATGGCAGCAGCCCCATGGGTGTGCCCTGCTCTGCAGCCTCTGACGTCCCGACATGACGTGCGGAGTTACTGAGGAAAGTGGATCCTACTCCTTGGTTACAAATATTGTTATTGAGTTAAACACACTGTTTAAAAGTCACCTATATAGGCGGCTGGCCTGGTGGTGCAGCAGTTAAGTTTGCACATTCTGCTTTGGGGGCCCAGGGTTTGATGGTTCGGATCCCTGGTGCGGACCTATGCACTGCTTGTCAAGCCATGCCATAGTGGCATCCCACATATAAAGTAGAGAAAGATGGGCACGTATGCCAGCTCAGGGCCAGTCTTCCTCAGCAAAAAGAGGAGGATTGGCAGCATATGTTAGCTCAGGGCTAATCTTCCTCAAAAAAAAAAAAAAAAATTCACCTATATAGCCCCAGCTTGCCATTTCCTCTCCCAGAATTCTTGTTTCTTTGCTGAAAACCCCCCACACTCCCTGAAGACACTCCATCAGTCCCTTGATGCATTATCAGTCAGCTTGCCTATTTCCTGGTCCAGGAGGTGCAGAAGCAGCCTGACCAAATTTCTTGAGTAAAAAAATGTCACTCCCCAATATAAAACGTAGGAAGCTAGCCAGAGAAGGTGGGAAATGGGCGAAGCTCATACTCCATCACCCTCCCTCCCGCCCCCAGTCCTGTCCAACCCGAGGACCACACAGGCGTGAAGCAGGTCTGGTCCAGCCCCGGGCTGGTGGCTCAGAGGCAGCAGGTGCAGGAGAAAAAGGGCACCAAGTCCTCGACCTCAGACACCTGGGCACAATGGTGCAACCACAGGGCATACATTAACGCAGGAATTATGTTCCAAAGAATCCAGGAAGCAGAGGATCAGGGGGACAGAAAGGGGAACGAGAGCAGAACTCCTCTTTGTCGGCAACTCCTGCTGTAGAAATGGACGGAATATTTAAGAGTCACGGGGGGAAAAGGAATCAGACAGGCAACTTGGCAGCTCCAAAGGGAAATTCTGGAGACTGCTCCCTGACGGCCAGGGAAGTGTGTGGCAGCTCTTTTTCTTTTAACTGAGATAAAATTAACATGAAATTTATCACTTTAACCACTAGAAAGTCTACACTTCAGTGGTTTTAGTGCATTCCCAACGCTGTGCAACAGTCGGCACTACCTAATTCCAGAACATTCCCAGGATCCCCAAAGCAGCCCGGTATCGAGCAGCCCCACTCGCCCCCTACAGCCCCTGTCAACCGCTGACCCACCGCCTGTGTCTACAGATGTCCCCGTTTCGGAGACTTCGTGTGAAGAGAACACACGGCCCTCTGTGACTGACTTCCAGCCTTAGCGTGGCCTTTCTGAGGCCATCCACGCTGCAGGAGCACCAGTACTTCATTCCTTTTCATGGCTGAATCATGTTCTACTGCTGATTCCTGAACACACAACTGACACGTGTTCCTGAATGCCACCGGCACAGCGGAGAGCAAGAGCGATACTCAGCTCCTGTTGGTGCGGGCACTCCCCAAGAACAGACGGAATGGAGTTGACAATATCTTCACAGTATCCTTCACAGTTTTAATTCTGATGATCCTGGATCAAGCTCTTTGATTGTAAATTCAGAGCACGTTCTGTGAATAACTCGGGAGTACCAAAATCTCACTTTTAAACCTAAGGAGCCAACCAAACCAGCTCGCTGCACAAAAAGCCTTTATTAACAAAGCCAGGGAAATCCTGGCCTGGGCTCAGAAAGCAGACTGGCGGGAAGAGGCAGGAAAAGAAACAAACCATTCTGAATGGGGCTGTTCCTGCCTGAGAGCCTGCTGCATTCCCAGGTGACTTTGGAGCGTTCCCTGAAGCTGACAAGAAACGCTGCTTATGCCTAGGATTGATCATCAGCAATAATTAAAACCCTGGGGGGGGGCAGAGCGGGTTTATCCTATTCACCAGTTCTCATGGGAAAGGTCAATCTGTCCGGCCCCTCAGATCCATTAAGCAAACCAGGGGTGTCGCCTGCATCCGCGAGATAAATGCTATGTGCCTTCCAACGGCCAGCATTAGGCGTTCTTACTAAGCCAACAGGAAAAGGATGGAGGCAGCAGAGGTCTGCGAAGACAGGGCAGCCCCGTGATCAAGTAGGACATCTGGTGGCTGACCAAGAAGAGGAATAAATATCTTCACTCTTCAAATAGTCAGATTTCACATCATATAATACAATAGAAAATAATGAGGGGCTGGCCCGGTGGCACAGCGGTTAAGTTCCCACATCTGCTTCGGCGGCCCAGGGTTCACTGGTTCAGATCCTGCGTGCGGACATGGCACCACTTGGCAAGCCATGCTGTGGTAGGTGTCCCACATATAAAGTCTAGGAAGATGAGCACGGATGTTAGCTCAGGGCCAGTCTTCCTCAGCAAAAAGAGGAGGACTGCCAGCAGTTAGCTCAGGGTTAATCTTCCTCAAAAAAAAAAGAAAGAAAGAAAGAAAGAAAATAATGATATGCCATTTTTTGACCCTCAAATTAGCAAATGATTTTTTTAAAAAATCATAACACACGTTAGGGAGAATTCCAGGGATGGAGAATAAAGGTGATAAATTGGTACCACCTTTCTACAGGGTCAATGGGCTTTGCCATGAAAAACCTAATACCTAGAATTTCACATTCCTTTTGTTTTTTTTTTTTTTTTTGCAGATTAGCCCTGAGCTAACATCTGCTGCCAATCCTCCTCTTGTGCTGAGGAAGACTGGCCCTGAGCTAATATCCATGCCCATCTTCCCTAACTTTATATGTGGGATGCCTACCACAGCATGGCTTGACAAGAGGTACACAGGTCCGCACCCGGGATCTGAAATGGTGAATCCCGGGCCACCGAAGCGGAATGTGCGCACTTAACCACAGTGCCATTGGGCCGGCCCCCCCAACTTATTTTTAATTTCGTTGGAAACATTCACAGAGCCAGCTAGAAAGCACAGGACTTGACGACACTGACAGCTTAGACACCAAAGAGAAGACGAGAACCTTCTGTGTCCCATACCCACAGAGGTTGGGAAAGTCTGCACCCTCAGCCACTGTCACACCCCTATTCTGGCCAGCCCGCTGGCCCACCACCCAAAGAAGCTGTTTCGAATCTTCACACTCTTCAGGGTCCCTTCCCCTCCTGCGCCCTTCACTCTCAGCAGATGACTCCACGTTCCATGCGTCCCAGGAAGAAAAACAGAAGAGGGCGCCACATAGGAACACCATCACCTTCAGGTGTCTCCTCCCGCCCTCTTTCAAACACATAACGTCTGCACTCACTAGTCAGGTCACGGAGAGAAGATGTTCTCAGTCTGCTTTTACTGCTACATCACGCACTGTCCCACGGTCAAGGAAGAAAAGGACTGGAAAATTCATCAGGGTGCAACCAGCGGCTCAATCCCAACATTATTTCCAGTGAATCAGGAAAGTGATGGGCAAGAAGCCAGATTGTAGGGAATTGTGGGATAAAGAGGAGATGCCACTTCAAATTCTTTAAGAAAAGATAGGGAAATTACAACTAAATATCTGAGTGGGGACAGCAAGCACAGATGACTTTATTTTTAATTACAGTACAATTAACATACGGTAAACTGTACATATTCAAAATGTACAAGTTTTAACACGTGAACTAGCCCGTGAAACCACCACCACACTAAAGATAATAAACACAGGCACCTCCTCCAAAAGTTTCTCCCTCCCACCACTCTCTACCTCAGTGGGCGCACTAAGACGAAGGCCTGAGTTTGTCTGACTTCGCCTAGCTGTGAATTCATCCCTTCCCTTTCACCTTCACGGAACTGATGGGTTCAGACCCATGTTCTCCTTCCCAGAATATGGCAACAGCCCCAGCTCTGGTTTCATCCAGTGTGCACCACCCACACTCCCTGATGCTGCCCTGTGTAGATGACGGCCACCCAGGCTCCTCGACGTGACCCACAGGGTCCTGCAGGGTCTGGATCCTGCCTACCCCTCAAGCCTTACTTCTTGCCACACTCCCACAGAACCAAGGGCCCTGCCAGGCATCAAGTGAGCCATGCTCCCCGATTCCTCTCCAGTGTCTTTTCATGAGCTGTTTTCTTGGTTTGGAACAAACAACCCCGGACCCTCCCCAGGCCCAGGAAACTCCAAGTCACCTTCCAGAACCTACATCAGTGGTTCTCAACCAGGGGCGATTTTGCCCTTCAAGGGGCGTGTGGCAATGTCTGGAGACATTTTTGTCTGTCACAACTTGGGGGCGGGGGGAAGTGCTACTGACATCTAGTGAGTAGTGACCAGGGCTTCAGCCGAATGTCCTACAGTGCACAGGACGGCCCCACAACACAGAACTACCCACCCAAAACGCCAACAGCAAAGAGGCTGAGAAGCCCTCACCCAGACGGAAACCCGAGCACCTTGTTTTCCGTGAAGCCTTCCCTGGCCTGCCCCCACGATGAGCCTACGCTGTGCTGTCAGGTCTACCCCGACACTCCGAATACGCCTCTACCCTAGCATTTATCTCACTGCATGGTGAGTTCCGACTCACTTGTCTGTCTTCTCCATTAGATTGTAACTGCTTCAAAAGCAGAGACCATCTTTTTCATCTGAATATCTCCAGTGCGTAACAAAAGAGCTCTTCACTGTTTTGTCATTAAATTTTAAGTAACTTATATTTAATAATGAATAAACAAAAGAGAGACAAGAGAGAAAGCAATTCTTCTCTTGGCTCCACCACAAAAATCCTTTAAAAATTACACAAATAATGCCTGTTTGCTGGGAAGACACTAGGAAATACAGATAAGCAAGAAGAAAAACACAAATAGAAACATAATTTTTTGAATTGCCAGTGGCATCTAAAGATGGAAGAGGTAAACCCACGAAGCAAACCGCGAACTCTGAGAGGCGGCGAGGATTCTGCAGCGCGAGACCCCGTCTGCGCCCCCCACTTACTTGAGAACAGCGATCTCCTGGACAGTGATGGCCCTTTTATCTTTGGTTCCCATGTAGGAGAAAATGTTTGGCTTGACTCTGGTAAGACAAAAACAGAACCAACTGAAGTCACATACCATTCAGAAATCATATTTCTCATGATTTAAGATTAAAAATAAAGATACTTAAACAACCGAATAAGAGAAACTTTATTTAAAAATGTACCCAGGAAAACACACATTAGTATGCAAGCTAAGAAAGGAGATGCTGCCTGAACAACGTCCTCCTCAGAAGGGCTTCACTCAGCACGTCTGTGGCTACTAGTGAACAGCATCCTGCTCAAAGGCCTGGCCAGCCAGTGACCAAAAGGGAAATAATGCGCTTCCTATCGGTCACATGCACTTCATCAGACTGCGTAACTGCGAAGGTGAAGGAAAACTCATCTTAGACAGATAACGTACCCCTTTGAAAATTTCCTATCTTCAATTTTAAAAGTTACTAATAATGTGAATTTTCCACAGATACAGGCTATTTCTTTGCATAAAAAGCCAAATGCTAAACAGGGATCTGAACAGCCTTGATATGAAGACAGACGGAAGCTGGTTAACTAAGAAGTATTTCATAAAAGTTGCTCCACGTGAATGGGAGAAAAGCAGGACGGATTTCCTCCATTCTGAGCAACGGCCAACTCCAGATCTCAGAGGAGTCCCTCCCCAGCTGTCTGTGCTCCTGTCAGGAAAGGTTTATTCTCCAACTCAGGTGCAGGCAGGGCAGTGCCGACTCTCCCAGCGAGCCAGCAACTAGAGTAAAACAGAACGTTACTTAATAGGATCCTGTGCCCCATCGGCTGAACTGTGTTCCCCCCAAATTCCTCTGTGGACGCCCCGACCCCCACTACCTCAGAATGTGCCTGCTGGAGATGGGGCCTTTAAAGAGGTGACTGAGTTAAAATGAGGTCATTAGGGTGGGCCCCTTCCAATCGGACTGGTGACCTAAATAAGAGAATGCGGACACAGCGAGACTCCAGGGGCACACACGCACAGAGGACAGGCCGCGGGAGGACACGGAGAGAAGGTGGCCATGTGCAAGCCAAGAAAGGGCCTCTGAAGAAACCAAACTTGCCCACCTGATCTCGGACTTCCAGCCTCCAGAACCATGAGAAAACGAACTTCTGTTACTTAAGCCGCCCAGTCTGTGGTATCCTGTTACAGCAGCCCTAGCAAACGAGCACACTGCGTGCCGTGTTGAAACTGGGTCAAATATATGTTAAAAAGCAAATTTCCACTGCATGCAGATTTGCTGTGGCGCCAGTGCTCATTTCTGAAAGAGAAATTCTCTGGCACCTGGCCCATCCTCAGAGCCCCCGTCTCTGCTGTAACTGCGTTCCTAGAACAAACCTGACCGGGTTTGGGTTTTCGGTCCAGTCAATCTCCAGGAATCATGAGCTCACAGTTTACTACAGCAAACCTCTGCGACGACATCAAAGTGCAGGCTTTCAGGGAAGAAGCCAGACGGACTCGTAACTCTCAACTATGTAAACTACTTATTTAGAGAATTTTCATCTTGAATCCTGGCAATATGCAAGGGGGTTAAAAAAATCGAATTCACCTTTTGTCTAAGAAAATTCTAACTGGGAGGCACAGGTGCTATCTGCTTGCCTCTTCTACTCCTTCTTCACCAGCAGAGAAAGAGGAAAATAAGTTTCCGCGTTTTGATTTTGCATAGGCACAAGAACAAGGTACTAACCTTAAATATTTGGACAGAACATTAATAGCATCCATCGTGTCTTTGTTTTCCTTGTACAGTACAAAGTGGCAGTAACTTCCCCTAGATTTTGGCCAAGAATGTTTTCTTGGATCTTAAAAACAAAAAAATTAAACATTATATATACCATAATACAAGTCATCTGAGTTTTTTCTTATGAAAACCTACAAGCTCACTTTTTGCTAGAGAACCTCTGAGTGAGGAATCGAATCTGGTCTGATAAGAAATACAGGTTAAGTGGTTAGAGCTGTGTGGACTACAGGCCCGTCCATACTTCAAATCAAAAGCTGAAATGCAGGTGATCTGACAAACGACTAAGACTAACCAGCAATCCCCACACAGAGAAACACAGAGGGTCCACCACAACCCAGTGGCGTTACTTTAGGCGCGTCCAACAGGTGGGCTGATGGCTAGAGGGAAACAGCAGTCACGTGGGAATCCACCGGCCCTGCCTCGTGTCCCCGTCAGGCATCCGTGCGCACCAGCTGGATGCCTCTGCGGGAGGGGGCGACGCTGGTGATGAGCTGCCTCAGCGACACTTTGAGAATTTCCAAAGGCCACTTTCATCACAAAGGTGCAGCCAGTACCAGATGCTTTATAGACATCTACCCGACAGAGAAAGCAGCTGGCATTCGAGACCTGACTGTCATTCTTGGGGAAAAGGAAACTGGAAAAGTTAAGCCGGGTTAAATGTTAACTTCCGAGCTGTTACTTCCATCGCTCAACTTGTGGCAAACTGACAAATATTTCAAGACTTTGGAGAAGCTGGTTTTTAAAATTGTTCTTTTAAATGAACATTTTAATTATGCTGTAATCTAGAAACATATATTTAAACAATATTAAGATTTAGATTTAAGTGGCCTGAAAAGGTGTTTTGAAAAAAAATCAAACATTTTGACAAAAAATAAGCCACAACTGCACTTGACAGACGCTGCCCAGGGATACCCGTGACTCTTGTAGGACACAGCTGCAGCGGCTACTTGTTATCGCATCCACTCGATTTCTGGAACTCCACGAAAGAAAGGCTGTGAAAAAATATGTCATACGAACCCTAGAAAAGAGTCTTCTTCTCAAAATGTTCCTTTGGCCCTACAATAATCCCTCTGCATGAACTCATGAATCCTTCATCATCGGAGATAGAAGAAACTTCCCATCCTCAAGCTACCTGGACACCCAGCTTGGTCAAGGTGTCCCTACAGCTTGACGCACTGATTTAAGCTACAATGGAAAACAGACAAGTCGAGAAACCACCTGGGAAACGGCCACAGCGTGCACGCTTAGCGAATCACTTTCCTTCCTGATAAACGTGAACGGGAGTCTTTTCCGTCTTGGAGAGAAAAGCACTACAAGTACTTCTCTGGCTCCTTGTGAATTCCTCACAACTCATCCTCAGGAAACGGAACAGGAATATTATCTCTGGTTTCCTCCCAGCTCACCAGAGTTAAGCAACACCGTCTGCACTCAGCACTCGTGACAAAAATCATTGGCATTTCATTCGATCTGCATGAGACGCCAACCGCTCTTACCTGCTGCAGTGCTGACCTCTGTCCAAATGCACAGCATAAAGAGCACAAGAGAGCAACGTTTAATTACAGTAACAGTAAAGTGATTTTGAGGGGAACATGCAAATGGTGGCATGGCGAGTTTTTGCCGGGGGCTTCCACAGCGCCTGGCAGACTCGTGGTGGGTGCACAGCCATGGAGACACGGACAGCGGAATGTCGCAGAGGCGAACGGAGACTAGGAAAAAGACTCACCTACAGGCACAGCCTCCCTGTCCCATCCCTGCCCAGCAGCTCGTCAGTGCACCCTCAAAGCTGCACCCTGTGTCCCCAGGGCATGGAGCGAAAGGTTCAGACCGGATGCAAAATGCTCCCTTATCCAGATATTTGTTTTCTTAAATATGGGAGGACACATACCAAAATGCTATTTGTGATTATCTTTTGGTGGTGAGATTGCAAGTAATCACTGTTTTACTTTGTGCTTTTCTGTGTTTTACGAGTTTCCTGCACTGAGTTATAAAGACTTTTTATTTGAAAAAAGGTGAAAAATTATTAGGAAAAACAGTTCTCAAACTGATAGACTAAAAGAGATTTAAGAGACTTATCCATTGAACGCAATCTTCTGGCCTTGCCTGTACCATCATGTGAACAAGGCACTGTACGTAAAAGACACTCCGGGAAAGTGAGTATGCACTGGGCATTAGAAAGAAATTAGGACTGATTTTGTTGGATGTGCTAATAGTTTCAGGTTTTAGTCTTTATCTGTCAGACACATACTCAAGTATTTACGAGTAAAATGAAGTGCTACATAGAATTTTCTTTAAAATACTCCAACAAGAAAAAAAAGTGGGAGGAAGAGACCAAACAAAAACAACAGAATGTTAAACATCTCGAAGATGATTGACAGGTGCCCCAGGACTCAATGTATGATTTTCCTCATTGGTGTCCACGTCTGAACATGTCCATAAGGAAAAGTCAAAAAAAAATACCTGTGATAAAGTTGATGAAGTGTAGCTATATTTTTCCTTAACTATCTCTTCACTAAACTCACAAATAACTATAAAGGCAAGAAATAAATGAAGCCACAAGACTGAGAAACCAAATGCTGTATACTTTGAGAGAAACCATGACAACCGAGAATGTCTTGGCTCACGAGCATGCATCTTTGATCAGCAAGTCCAAGCACTGAGCATGCACACAGTTCTCTCCTTTGCAAAGGCCAGATACGAGGGTTCTTTCCTATGTACACTTGCTACACAAAATAGTGAGCATAAGCATGGATCACCTGGGAATACTCTGAACAATGGAAAATCAACGGGTCTCAACTTATTTTGGGCAATTTGTTTGACTTTATAAAACTCTAAATCCTTAGAATGCTAATAAGTAGCATACACATAGCTTTACAATTTAAATGAATTTAAAATAACTTTCAGACATTTTGAGACACTGATTTAAAGTGCGAACGCCAAGACTTCTCAGGCTGAGGTAACAGGAAGCAACCTTCCGATGGTCTGATGTGGCGGCTCCACTCCAGGAGCAATAGAAACCAGACAAAAGGAGGAATCACGTTCAGGAGACCCATGTATGGAGCACAGAGGTCCTCATGAATAAGGAAGGAAAAATGTTTGTGACTCGAGAAAGATGACAGGATGGCGTAGCATGCAGAACATTCTTTCCTTCCTATTCAAGGCCATTTCCAGCGCTGCACCCCTGCACACTGCCCTTCGGCTTCCTCAGGATCCTGCTCCACCCATTATCGCTCTCCCGGAATTTCCACCCTCCCTCGCCCCAGGCTCTTTCCCTTCGGTCTACCAACCTGCTCAGGGCGCTTCCATTTTAAAGTCAAACCTGTGTCTCCCTCTCCTCAACCTGGTTCCTCTCCCTTCTTCCCCTCTTTACAGCTTAGCTGAAAAAGCAGCCTGTATTTACTGCCTGCCGTCTCAACCTACTGTGTAAACCGGTTTCTCCCTCTGCTCCAGTAAAACTGCTCTGGCAAAGACACCAGCGACGCCCATGTCGCTAAAAATCGACCGACGTGTTTCAGCGTCCTTATCTTGCTGACCCATCTGTAATGTCTTCCCCTGCTAACCACTCTGATTATTGGCAGTCTCTCTCCCTGTGGATTCGGTAACACTGGGCTCTCCCGGAGTTTCCTTTGGACGCGCCTGGCTCCTCCTCCTGAGTCTCTGTGGACTCCTACATCCAGGTATGCCCCTGGGAACCGCTCATGCCAAAAAGTATGGACGTCGTCTACATATCACATGGCAGAATGATTTTGTACTTAAGTCTTTAAAAAGAAGTTCTTAGAGGCATTTGGAATGTACACTATCTATTTCAAAATGGTAAGTTAATTTACCTGATTAAACAGTTTATAATAACCACGTGACATTTTCAGAAAAATACCCTATGTATCCTTTGAGGTAAATAAACGTGGCCTGTCCATCAGACCGGATCAACACACAACACAACATCCACACTGAGACAGCCGGTACCTTGTGGTGTGTGGGCACCATGATTTAGAATCCACCGTGCCTACGTTTTAGGACGGATGGCTCTACTGGAGAAAAGTTTAGCTTAAGAACATTGCAAAATTGCTGGATAATGCATGAGCCACCAGTAACAATTTCTATCAGAGCTTGGTAGTAAAGGAGCTCTAAAAACATCACAGACTTGGCTTTGCAATGAAGCTTTAAAAGCGAATTCATTCTGGGGCTGGCCCCGTGGCCGAGCGGTTACGTTCGCGCACTCCACTGCAGGCGGCCCAGTGTTTCGTTGGTTCGAATCCTGGGCACGGACATGGCACTGCTCATCAAACCACGCTGAGGCAGCGTCCCACATGCCACAACTAGAAGGACCCACAACAAAGAATATACAACTATGTACCGGGGGGCTTTGGGGAGAAAAAGGAAAAAAATAAAATCTTTAAAAAAAAAAAAAAAGCGAATTCATTCAGGTGCTAGGCAAGGTGGCCGAGGAGGACCAGCTGTCATTGGTACTGGGTTCTCCTCACGGGGGCACGAACAACCGTCTCTGGGTACCAGCCTTCCCTACTTTTCCAGTGCTGTTTGCTTTAAGCCACTCTCAGCTGGCGGGTGGGGAGCGAGATCTGCAGATGGACGCAGGTTCTGGGTCCGTGAGGGGGACGGAGCAGCTCAGATGGCAGACCTCTAGTCCACCTGAGTAATCGCCACAACAGCTCAAGCCCCTGAGGGTCAGACCTCTGTGCAAGTGTTGATCCAATCTGACCTGCCTGCCTGCTTCTTTTTAAAGTGAGAAATTCCTAATTACTGAAGACGTGTAAAGGGAAACGGAGAGGGGTGGTTCACGTCACACAGAGCCAGCATCCCACTTGGAAAATCTTAAGGAAATTTTTTATTTGGAAAAAAAGAAAGGTGGGTGTGGCACAAGCACAGAAAATGTGGATAAAGGCAGAATACGAGAGACCTGGCGCCACTCACTTGAGGGGAAGGGGTGGGAGGCCGCGCGATGGCCCCCCTGCCTGGCAATGCCCTAAGGCCCCTCCCCAGAGGTCACAGAACCTGGCCTCCTCTGAGAAAGCAGCACCGTTAACCGGAAGCAACCAGACAAAGAAAGAGAGGTTCTGCCTCTTCCAGCCTGCAACCTCATGACCACACTCAGCAGATCACAACCCTGCCTCCTCCTCTCGCCTTTGCAAGCGGGCAGCTGACCCACGTGGACTGCCCCTCTACAAGGAATGTCCCCGGCAGCCTATCTCACCCTGGGTTCCTCGAGAGTTGGGACTGAGTGCGCACAGGCACCTGTGCTAGGTGGCGGGTTACCTGCTCTCCTCCACATCTATGACAGCTACTAGCTGCGTGCCAATCCAGGGAGAACGGGGAAAACAGGCACCTGAATCACTTTCCACTGGGCTTAACTTCCTGGAACAACCCCAGCCAAAGGCAGGCTGGGAAGGCAATATTTCACACTGTGGCTCCGACATCAAAGAAACACGTAGTAACCACGCCATTAGTCTGTGGATTGAGAACCACCCTCAAGTAGTTCCAAAGTACATCATCCCACCTTTCCATCTGGCATCCACCGAGAAGTGGCCGTCCTCTCCACCTTCTCCTCCTCTGCTCAAGGTTTCTCATTTCCGTGTCACTATCCAGATTTCATTTTTTTTTTTTTTTGAGGAAGATTAGCCCTGAGCTAACACCTGCTGCCAATCCTCCTCTTTTTGCTGAGGAAGACTGGCCCTGAGCTAACATCCATGCCCATCTTCCTCTACCTTTTTTTAATATGCGGGATGCCTGCCACAGCATGGCTTGCCAAGCGGTGCCATGTCGCACCCAGGATCCGAACCGGCAAACCCCGGGCTGCCGAAGCGGAATGTGTGAACTTAACTGCTGCACCACCGGGCCGGCCCCTATCCAGGCTTCTTTATTTGACTACATTATTTTCTCAGCACAGCTCAATCTTCTTTCTACTCCCATTTTTCTTCTACCCTCTCATGTCGCCAGAAGCACAGTTATACACAACTAAGGCTTCTTCCGCTCACAGCCCTGACGTAAGAGAATTCTGACCAAGCACCAATGATTTCAATGGTCTTTTGTTATTCAGTCTTGGAGTTTTGCTCTAAGAAATAGATCTAGAAATAACTCCTCACCAACAGGGGCCATCACTGGCAGGGGAGGAGGATGGGGAAATAACTTTTTCTGACTACAATTTTCATTAAAATTTTATCTGCTGATTTGACAAGTAAAAGGAGAAAAATCACCCAATTTTTCTTAAGGTTATATGCAAATCCAAATTTTCATGGCTGTAGAAAACATATTAGAACATAAACAGCAGAGAGATTCACTGACAACACACCCATTTCAAATGAATGATACACAACGAAGGAAGGATGCACTTGGCGAAGGGGCGCTGCTTTATATTCCGTGTTTCAGGCGTGAGTGAAGAAGATACTCACAGCTGGAAACAGCAGCTCTTTCAGTATAGAGACTTTGCAGAAAATATGCCACTGGGATGGCTGACGAGCATTTCTTGTTCATCTGAAAGCTTTCTGTCCTCCATTAAGAACCGAGAATGAGCAATATCCTTCCATTTCCTCCCTCAATTGCCACTCAGCCTGCTCTGCTCTTCAGGGAACGTATCGAATTCCTAAGACTCTTTCAGGCATCACCATAATCTCAGCAAATCTTTACTCACATAAAAGGCCTAACGCCCCCGTGCCAGACAGACGGGCTACAGGATTGCTGTGACATCTGAAATGATATGATTTCCCTCCTTGAAGGACTGACATGATCAATATCCTTGTCTGAACAACAGCAACACAGCCCTTGAACGTGACCGGGCAGGAGATGGGAGCGGGATGTGCCGTGTGACCCCTGAGCAGAGAGGCCAGTCCTCCCACACTTACTTGCCAGAGCCTTCCTTCCAGCTGCGTGGTAGGCTACGATATACTTCTTCCCCTCTCTGTCCTCTGTTTTTGTCTCTAATCCTGGAAACAGAGATTTAATTGCTTGATGGATGATGGTTCTTTTCTCTTTGGTGTCCTCAATAACCTAATAAAAACACAGATAATGATACAACTAATTTAAAAAACATTAAATAGGGCGATAATACCAACAAGTTAGTAAAAACACTACTCATCTTCTTAACTATGCAAAGTAACATAAATACACGGGTACGACTTCCGAAATCTTTGAGAGCTTCCCAATACTGTGACTCCTAAGAGCCTGCTTACGGAGCACGTCCAGCTGCCGGGCACCATACCGAGCACCTCACAGCCGTCGTCTTATTTAATCCCCATCCTCTCCCTCTCACGCCACTGGCGTGCCTACTTAGAAATGAGGAAAATGAGGCTGAGAGAAGCTAAGGAACGGGTCTAAGGTCTAAGGTAGCCGGATGGAGGCAGAGCCAGATCTGAAACCCAGGCTGTCGGGCTCCAGAGCCACTCATCCCACATGCTCCCTCTCAGGGACTCTGCCGGACAAACACCTCAGGACTCAAAGACGGAAATGCAGGCAAGCCGGGCCCTCTGGGATGTCAGAGACTCTGCTCCCCCCAGCAGTCTAATCTACAACAGCCTCATAACGAATCCTAGTCTATACGGAATTATTTCAGTGACATTATAGAAAAATCAACATCAAGAAAACGTAAACTTATTACGTGACTGTTTTTCCAATTCTGAATTGGTCTTACACTAAGAAATACGTTTCACATCTGGATTTAATAGCCAGAAACATGTATGTGAACATGCCTAATTAAAAGTCTAAAAAAAATTTACAAACAGTACTTATCTTTTCTATGTGCAATGCGTTGTTATTTTCTATTTTATTTTATTACACTAAAAAAATATTAGTTAAGATCCACTAGGGGCCAGCCTGGTGGCTCAGTGGTTAAGTTTGCACGTTCCACTTTGATGGCCTGAGGTATGCTGGTTCGGATCCCAGGTGTGGACATGGCACCACTTGGCAAGCCATACTGTGGCAGGCGTCCCACGTATAAAGTAGAGGAAGATGGGCACGGATGTTACCTCAGGGCCAGTCTTCCTCAGCAAAAAGAGGAGGATTGGTAGCAGATGCTAGCTCAGGGCTAATCTTCCTCAAAAAAAAAAAAAAAAAAGATCCACTAAATTGATTTCATGACCCACTGATGGGCTGCAACCTGCAAGCTGAAAAACGCTGATATACTACAACTACCACTAACGAAACTTAACACTATTTTAGCAAAATAAAAAATGTAAATGAAAACAAAGTACGTTATCATTATAGATAAGTGACATTTTCATATCAAAGGGTAAGTCTAGATCTGGAATTTACTGAGACCACTGAGTTGGAACCACAGTTTGTGCGTGAGTGAATGCAGATTTGGACCTCACAAATTCAGAAAGTCTGTGGTGCTTATTTTACAGACGAGGAAACTTGCCCATGGTTTAGGCTTTGAAAAGTAAAAACTTTCAATCGATGGCATAACTACAGTCTTTAAGATGATAGCAAGTCCTGCCATCTATGTAGTTTTAATATAAATTATGGGGCTAAGATATACCGCCATACTGCACAAGCAAGGGAAACCTGGACCACTCTCCTGGACTGCTCTCAAAACCAATTCTCAGGAATTTCCTCCTTGGCATAGCTGAAAACTTTGTCTATGGGTAAATTCAGTAATTGAGGATTCCTAGAATTGTAACATTACCCACTTCTGGGAAGTTTGGTGGTGGAAGAGGAGATGAGGATTGGAGGCAGATAACGAATTCTGAAAAGTTACAGTAAACTCCTATTAACTGGGAGCAATGGAAGGGGGAATTTCAGACAACCCCAAATTCAGTAGGTTGTTAAAAGATGGTACAAAATTAATTTAACACAAACTTAAAATGCTAAAAATCCTGTGCTACAAGATTCTTAAAATCTTGTAACACATTTGCTTTGCTGTAGACATCACCTAGAGCCGCTCTGTCGCATACGGGAGCCACTAACAGTGGGCATGTGGCTAGTCTGAACTGAGATGTGCTATTAGCGTAAAGTAACACCAGATTCTGAAAACTCAGGAGGAAAAAAAAAAGAATGTAAAAGATTTCATTAGTAATTTTTAAAATACTGATTACACAGTGAAATGATATTTTGAATGTATTAGGGAAACTAAAACATATTGTTAAAAATCAATTTCATCTGCTTCTCTTTATTTTTAAATTTTTAGAAGATTTAAAATGAAAAAAATTGGCTCAGACTATAATTCTGTTGGACAGCACTAATTGAGAAGAATAAAATTTTCATGCCAGAAAGATTTGTAAAAGGCATTTACTCTTCTACTTAGTAGCTGAGTCCTCCTTTTTCTGAATAGCACGAGTGGACTCAAGTGGAGCAAGGAAACGCTCCCTTACCTCCTCCCCCCGGTCCCTCCCCCACCCAGAGCCCCACTCGAGATGGAGAGGCTGCTAGAGACAGAGCCGGGGCCTCCCTATCAGGGCCACACAGCCGACTGCCAGGAGGTCTAGCCCTTAGCAGTAGATACCATGTGATATAACTGTCATTCTGTGGTTCCAAACAACAGATTTCTTTGCTGATCTGTGGTCATATAAAAATTTTTTAAAACAAAACATAACTTTTTTGTGCCAGTTTATCTGCATACTGGTTATCCGCCACCAATAGAAACATTTTTAGTATAATGCTCTTTTAGATCAAACAGAGAAAAGTCACCCTTTTGTTAACTGCTGTAATTTTTCCAATAGACACGTATTAACATTCACCCAAAAAGAAGCAGTCACACTCTAGAAAACCTTTTCACATGTTTTTTTACTACTATTTACCTCGATGGCAACACTGGTTTCCTTATTTTTAAAAAGCTGGAGCTCTTCTAAACGCTGCTTTTCTTCGGCTGTCAAAACCGTCAACATATCTTCCGAAGGAGCCTTTAAAATACCCACGAGAAGCCTGGTGAGTCTCACACAGAATGCAAGGCTGTTTACAGCTCTATATTGCTACAACCTCTAGGAAATGCTATTTGTATACAGAAGGTGACTTCTGCTGGAAAGCTGCTCCTACCTCTTCATCCACTGGGACAGACAAGTCATCCAAATGGCTGACACGCCCATCTTTCCCTATTTCATGAACAACGAAGTCGGAGTACCTGATGAAAAGAAAACACACAACTTCAGAGCATCAGCATTTGGTTTCCTATTAATTTTAGGAGAAAGTTGATTAACAGTAAGATTTACTGTTGTACAAGACATGGATTTTTAAAAAATTTTCATATAGAAGTGTGGTTATGGGGGCCGGCCTGGTGGCACAGCGGTTAAGTTCACACGTTCCGCTTCTCGTTGGCCCGGGGTTCACTGGTTTGGATCCCAGGTGCGGACATGGCTCTGCTTGGCAGGCCATGCTATGGTAGGTGTCCCACGTATAAAGTAAAGGAAGATGGGCAGGGATGTTAGCTCAAGGCCAGTCTTCCTCAGTGAAAAGAGGAGGACTGGCAGTAGTTAGCTCAGGGCTAATCTTCCTCAAAAAAAAATATATATATATAGTTATGTTTTTGGTTTCTTAATGAATTCTGAGCCGCACCCTGGGCTTTGTATCAGAATGTAAAGAAAAGACCCTCCTAATTACTCTTCCAGAGAAACGCATAAATCAAAGCTTACTGATGTTACCCGATGATTATACAGACAGTCCATAGTACAGCGAATCATAAAATACTGTAAATGGTTAATGAAGTCACAGCCCAGTAAATCTACTATGAACCACCCTGAAACTTACCTTTATGATAAATACTCTATATGCATTATTTAAAATCCTCTCAACAACCCCAAGGTGGTATTAGGACCCATTTTTGGGATGAGGATACTGAGGCTCAGAGGAGTCAAGTAACTATAAAGTGGCTGAACTGGATTCACACCCAGATCCATCAGGCTCCAAGGACCACCTCCTTCCTCCTGTAGATGTGGCACATTCAGGTGAAAGAGTTTAAGATTTTAAGACCAATTCATAAAAAATCTGAAACCATTTAAAATGGTTTATTTGAAAGGAACGAACAGCACCCATTCACATATTAACAATGCATACCACTGGAAAATTATTTTTATTTACTCCTTTTATCTTTAAATGGTCTCATTTACCCATTTCAGCAGCTCTCTTTCCTCCTATTCATTTTTGACCATCAGTGCAAACAATCCTTGGGGATAGGGAGCTAAATGGAATACATTGCTGATTTCTTTCTAAAGAAAAGAACTAATATAACTAAAATAAATTTATACATAAACTAAACCTACCTTTCTTTTAAGATCCCCGAGAATCCTTGGTGGGAACTTACAAACTTGGTGATGCCTACATCAAGTTCGGTCAGTCCATGCTTCATCATGTCTGCAAAGCTCTCCGCTTCCTCCTCCTCGTCCCCCTCCTCTGAAAGGCCATCTTCCTCCTCCTCCTCCTCCTCTTCCAACCGAGCATCAGAATTCTCTGTACCCTCTCCCGCACTTACAGCACCAGGTGGCCCGAGCACATTCTCACCGCTGGGGGGAGAGGCATTCTCCAGCCCGGCTCGGCCTGTGGTCAGACAGCATTCCGACACCTTCTGTCTTTTTGCCTCCTCAGCTGGCGCCACACTGTCATTGTCTTCGACAGCCAGGGACCCACGCTTCAGTGACACACCAGTCATTTCTGTCATCTCCATTTTTAAGGCTCCAAGAAAACATTTAAGAGAACCTTTTGGGAAGGAAGAGAGAGTAGGAAGTGACAATGGCTTGTTTCAGCAAACAGAGCTAACTTCGTTCCTAGGGGCCTGAAAATCATTCATTAAAATAATTCTTCCTGCTGTTGGTGTGTAGCTTGGTGGGACAGAGCAACAGCACAACACTTCCGTGTGGAACTCGACAGTGTGCATCAAAACCCTTAAAATATGTATTTCCTCTGACTCAGAAACACAACCTTCAGGGAGGATCTTAAGAAAACAATTACGAAAGAGCTTAACGTTTTAGCTGTAATGATACTTACACCTCTGGGCTTTAGATTAGAAAAAATTAAGAACAATGACGCCTGGGTCCATAAACCACACAGTATGTAGAAACAATGTGAATTAAATCTGGGAAAGGTGGTTACTTCTAAGGCAGGATGGAGGTGGCTGGGAGATGTGCTGTTTTTACCGAACACCACAGTTGTATCACCTGAACTTTGTTTCACATACATTATTATCCTTCTGAAAAAGTGATTAAATAAAAATAGTGTATAAATACATTTACTGACATGAAAGCATACTCATATCATACCATACTAAGAAAAAAACAGCAAGGGGAGGGGGGAGTTGTTCAACGGGGGAAGAGTCTCAGTTCTGCAAGGTGAAAGAACCCTGGAGATGGGCTCCACGAATCTGTGAATGAACTCGACACTCCTGGACTGGACACTTATAAATGGTTAAGATGTTATACGCTATGTGTATTTTGCCACAACTTAACAAACACAGATTATAATTTAACTGGCCCATACACAAGGTACTGAGCTAGTCTCAGAAGGCACACATACCTCCCAGTACACAGCAGCCTGACAGAGGGCAACAGGTGACAATCAAGATCAATACATTTATCTGAGACCAAGAGTGCCTAATTTCATCTTATTTGAGGCTCTTGGTGAAATAAGGATAAAAATTTTTCCATAATAATTATATGGGGAGATGCTAAAATTAACGTACTAAGGTACTTAGTAAACATATTCATAAAGAACATCAATGAGCAGAGAGTTAATATTCTAGTTCTCCAAAGCTTGGATAACAAGAAACCCACCTACAGAAGCATCTATCGCAGAAGAATAATGATGATGAACTAAATTTTGAGAATCCATATTTGATCCTGCCTCATAGTCAAAAATCAAGAATGGAAAGCAAAGAAAAAGACAAATACATGCAAAAAGCGAAAGAAAAAAGGATCATGATAGCTACAAAAAAAACAGGGAAAAGGTACAGAAAAATGTCAGTAAAAACAATTTCCTTTGAAAGACAAAAAATTAAATAAACAGAATAGAAGAAACCAAGAAACTGAAACAGAAACACACAACTAGTTGCATAAAATTATCTCCAATTCAAATAGGAAAGCATTTATTCTTTATTTGTTCTAAGCGAGGAACAGTAAAAAAGAATGCTGCTTTATGCAATGCCGATGCTACTTCATTTTCTCTTGACATCAAGAAAGCTGCCCTCTCGGAGCCTACACACCAGTGAGGCAGACAGAAAGGACCCCAGGCTCACCTGGGGATACAGGAACAAAAGGAGACCTCACAGGGCGTTGGTGGCGAGGGTGTCAGAAGACATCCTTCCTATGAAGACCAGAAATGAACACCGGAGCCGAGTTTTGAGGAATGAATAAGAATAAGGTCGTGGAAAAAGGGGAGGTGGCTGTTTGGGGGCGGTGGACCAACCTGTGCAAAGACACGGAGGATGGGAGCGCACAGAGTGCTGGAAGAACCCCAAGGACTCAGCACGTATTGTGGAGGGTAAAACACACAAGGAGAGAGCCGGGAGTTAAAGCTAGGGCGTGGGCGGAGGCCACACCAGGCGAGATGGAGCGAATTACATCCTCAAAACCAAACACCGCTCGATTGGTGAGTCAGATTTTGTGGCAGCCCTCTGAAGAGCAATGGAGGTCAGGCTGGAAGACGGGGCAGGGGGACTGCTGTAGTTGAGGCAGGAAATCAGTGCAAGCTCATCCAGGCGGAGGCAAGGGCGGCAGAAAGGAGGGGAGGAGTCAGGGACATTTAGGAGTGGTGGGGACAGGACTGGGTGACAAATGGGGGAGGAAAGGGGAAACACTCCAGGATGACTCAGGTTTTCTGCCTTGGGGACCCCAGGAAGAGGAGACGATGGTGGGAGAAGACAAGCCCACTTATAGGCCTGTGGTGCTGTAAGTGCCCGGGGCACATCCTGCATCCAGTCACTACACTGTGTCACACACACTGTCACCTAAAACCCACAAGGGCTCCCCAATGCCGATATGACGTTCCCAGCTGGCACCACAGGAGCCTCCAGGAGACCCTGCTGCCCTTCAGAGGCCTGGACTCTCAGCGTCAGGGAAGCACGGCCAGGAACAGCCGCTTCGGCCCTGGGCTCAGGGCTTCCTGGTCGGCGGGACGCCCCTCTCCTGCCCAGAGTGCCGAGAACTCAGCAGGCTCCTCCTAACAACCTCACAGCCACAGGCCTTCGTGGAAACACCGATCGTTTCCTTCGCAGAAATGTCAGCTTCATCCTGCTCTGGCGCTGTCCATCATCCAGCACCACGTACCATTATCTTCCACACGCCTCCAACCACTCAGGCCCAGCCCAGGCCGGGGCCCATTCCCAGACTGCCTGCCCACGCGCTCTCTGATGGCAGGCCCTGCACACGCACCGCAGGTCACCTTCAAGACTCCTCCGCAGGCCACGAGCCCAACTCCCGTGCCTCCCTCTGTTAACTCCCGCTCTTCCCACTTGGCCTCCCATGTGGGTAGCTGAGTACCGCGCTTCTCCCCACCACCTTCTAGCTGTGTAACTGGTCCCAGGAAACCACTAATGTCCCCAAGCCCCCGTTCTTCGGTTGTAAACCAGGAATGATACGTGCTTCGCAGGATGCTGTGAAGATGAAACGTGGCACTGAACACAGAGCCGCGACGCATAGCAGGAGCCAAGCAGACGCCAGTGCCCGTTCCTCTCTCAAGAAGGCTGCAGACCCCGAGGATATCACGTGCACGCCAGAGAATCCAGGGTGGTGGAACAGGTGGCAACAGACATTCTGTAGACTTCTGGAAGAAGGTGCTGAAGCCGTTCCCCGTTTACAGAGATCAAACACACAGTAAGTAGCAAAGCCCTAAGGAAACGCTGGACCTGGACAAGGACCACCAACGGTCACTAACATGCAAAAAAGAGACCACCACACACTGCGTGCTCCTGAAAGTACACGCTGTTATTTACGAAGTACTCTTACTGACGGAAACTCTGTGCCTAACTACTAGCGTAGGTGGCACCCAGGGACAGAAGATGTTCATCACCGCAAGGAAGCAATCAGCAAAATCCTGACCATGGGAAACTCTGCAAGGACAAGGACACCGTTCCTCCAACTAATAAACAGCAAGGGCACAAAGGAAGGGGGAAGTTACACATAAACCTACAAAGAAAGGCAATGGGTGGATCCTGATTCAAAGAAATCAACGGTTAAAAAAAGCACTTACTGGCACAACAGTTAAGTGCACACGTTCTGCTTCTGCGGCCCAGGGTTCATCTGTTTGGATCCCGGGTGTGGACATGGCACCGCTTGTCAAGCCATGCTGTGGTAGGTGCCCCACATATAAAATAGAGGAAGATGGGCATGGATGTTAGCTCAGCGCCAGTCTTCCTCAGCAAAAAGAGGAGGATTAGCAGCAGATGCTAGCTCAGGGCTAATCTTTCTCCAAAAAAAAAAAATTTTAAAAAAGGGCACTTATGGGGGCTGGCCTGGTGGCACAGTGGTTAAGTTTGCGTGCTCTACTTCAGCAGCCCAGGGGTTTGTCATTTCAGATCCTGGGTGTGGATCTACACACCTCTCTATTACCATGCTCTGGTGGCATCCCACATACAAAAAACAGAGGAAGACTGGCATGGATGTTAGCTCAGGGCCAATCTTCCTCACCAAAAAAAGAAAGAAAGAAAGAAAAAGAAAAAAAGTGCTTATGAGGCAATCAGGCGTACTAAAACTGTGGGGACATCTGATGACATTAAGGTACACTGTCAACTTTTTAAGATGCAATAATACTATTGTGGTTACATTTAGAAATAGAATCCTTATGTTTTAGAGACACAAACCAAAATATTTACAGTTGAAAAGATAGTCTGGAATTTGCTTCAAAATACCTTACCAGCAGTGAATGGAAGTGGAGTAGGTGCAGATGTAAGACAAGGCTGGCCGTCCGTTGGTCACTGCTGAAACTGGGTGATGGGGATAAGGGGAGATCACATCACATCACTCTCTCTACTTTGCATGTCTGAAATTTTTTATCATAAAAATAAAAGCTCAAAGTACAAAAAGATACATAAACTATGCTACCCTGAGCACACCGCCCGTCTTTTTAGTTCTGCTCCCTCTGCCATCGCCTGTCTGCAAACACATCGAGACATCCAGTCCCAAGACACGGCCTCTTCCATCTTCCCTTCTTCTAGCACCCCAGACCTCAACCACTCCTAGCTGCCGCTCAACACTCTCGCTCACTAGCCCTTCTCCTCCAGGATCCCTGCGAAACCTCAACCAAGGACCAACTCTGCTGTCGATGACGTCTGTGCTCCTGGTGCTGCTGGAGAAAACCTCACCGGGTCAGGGCGCTCCTCTCTCATGACAGCCCTCCACGCCGCCTGCCCATCGCTGGTCATGCGGTCTTCCCCAAGTCTTAGCTGCTGTTCACAAAGAAGATAGGGACCTCTGGCAGACACACGTCCTTAGCATATTCACAAGATCGCTTATTATGACCATCCCCACAACAGGGCAACCCTCCTAAGGGACCCCCACACTCACTTTAACCCTCACTCGCTCCTCAGCACTGCGGAGTGCACTCCCTTGCTGCACTCACCAGGCACCCCCTGCCAGACGCCACCCCAGGACCGTGACACGACACCGCAGTGAACCGAATAATCGCCCCGCCAGCGTGGGGCTCCTTGCCAAACGCACAGCAGGCAATCCTGGCCCTACCTGACATCTCCTCCCAGCAGCACAAGGTCCCGCTCTCCTCTCTCCCCGCCTCTCCAGGAGGAGCTCCTTTCCTCTCCTTCTCTGTCTGCCACGCAACTCTGGGCTTCCCTGGGTGCCTTCTCCAACCCTGCTCCCTTCTCGCTCCCAAGTCTTCCAGCAGGGACTCCGCCATCCCCAGCTCCCCAGGTTGCTCGGGGGCCAAGGGGACCAAGGCGATCTAAGGACAGCAGGACAACCATAGAGCGTGCAGTGAGCTCACCCGAACCTTGCCCCGACGCAGCCACTCAGCCCCTCTCAGCTCTGAAACCCGGAGGCCCAGAGACGAAGCGCCTCGCTCGGAGTTGACACAGCCAGCCAGAGGGACATCAGAGGTTCAAATTCAACACGCCCGAAACTGATCTCACCATTTCCCACCCCAAACGCACTGCTTTGAAACTGCACCTGTTACCTCAGGGAGTGTCATCACAAACCGCCTACCGGTCACCTAAGTCAGAACGTGGCCTCATCCCAAGCCCTCACATTGCCCTGCGCCTACATCAGAGACTTGGTGAACGAAATTCTAGAAGGTTTAGGCCAGCAGTGTGGCACCTAACATCCCTGGAATGAGGACATTGGCAGATGACAGATCTGAAGTCTCAACCACTCACACTTGCTTCCGCAGCACTGCCACTGAGGCTGGAACGCTGACCAGACCAGCCCGGCCCCGCACAAGGGTGGAGCATCGAGCGCCGCTCTCAGCCCTTACTCAGCGAACTGCAGTCTGTGGGGTACCACTCGGAGTTGATCTAGGTTTTGCTATTTACTAAGCGGGTCATGTACCTCTCTCAGCCTCAGTTTCTTTCTCTGTAAAGCTGAAAAAGGATGACTTGGTTAAAGGTTTGAAATAGCTGCTCCTACTCACCTGCTGCCATTAATTTTTATTAAGGATGGTTTACGTGGCAGCACTGTATTGCTGAGTCTGGAGAAAAAACAGCATCTTATGCTTCTTTTGTTCTCCGGGCTAATGATGAAACATGGTTTTCTCCTTCAAACACCATTTAATTTTAAGAGACTGTCAAAGCACTGCCAAGAGCACCAAACAAACAGGCCTTTAGTGATTTTCTGGCAGTCTTTTTCTTGAAACTTGTAAACACTTGCCTCATCTCTTTTTCTTGTTGTATTTACTTGCAAAGACAAACTCATTAACTAATCTCTCTTTTGTATTTCAAATGAAATTATAATTTTCATTTGTTTTAGGCTGAGGGTCCTATCGCAGACAATTATTAAAGTAAATATAGCACCAATGATTATAAATCTCTTCATATGTATTTTGTTCAGTTCTGTCTGTGGGCCTAGAAGCTGAGAACACATTTCCTAGACCAGCTGTGCAAACTTCTGGACTAGGAGAGGCAGAACTCAAATAAGTGTCATTTTCCTAAGCAGGAACTATATAAAAGGAAAGACTGAAATGCAATATAATTTTTAAATGAGAGAGAGGACCCTGTGAACACGGAAGAGCCAAGAGGAATTCAGTCACAAAGATAAAATGACCCTGAGTGCCCCCATGTGATTTTCCTAAGGAAATGAGTTTTGCATTCAGGAAAATCCAAATATACATAAGCATCATACCTCAAAGCTCTAAAAAGTGACCAGCTTAAAAAAAAAGGGAGGGAGCAGCTTTATGAGCTGTTTTTTTTTTAACAGTATTAAAAACAAAGTTCTTTTTAAAGAAATGTTATGCAGCACAAATAGACCATCCACGATAGCAATGACAGCACCTCAAATGTCCAGTAAAATCTACAGATCAGAAGCTTCGGGCAGACGATGGGGCAGACAATGAAACCCACTGATATCTTCCCATGAACTTAAAATCTACACAATTCTTTGGAGGGAATACTAAAATAATGCTTGTTTGTTTCCTCTACGCTCCAAATGGGCCAAATAAGGTTAGGAATATTACAACTGTAACAGTATTTTAAAATCTGTTTCCTTAAGATATTAGACTCACCAATAAGCTTCCTCTGCACTCACAATAAAGTTCTGCATTTTCAAAATTTTAATATAACATTGACGACAGTCCCTGAACATTATTTCCTGCAAAACAAACATCTTAAACAAGAGCCGTATTAGCCTTAATCCTGTCTATATTTCAAAACCCTCCACACCTTCCACTCTTTAAATGCACCTATGCTCCATCCTCTGCAAACTGTCAGGAATCCCAGGAGCCCTCAAGATAAAGAGCACTTTTTTTTTCAGGGCAGAGCACGCTCTATACTCTCATATGCAAAGTTAAGTCCCTGACATTTGCTCATTCCACAAATATTTACTGAGCACCTCTTATGTTGATGGCACTGTTCTAGACAATGGGGAAAAAGGGAAAATTTCCTGCCCTCATTGAACTTACATTTATTTAAGGATACATCAGAGAATAAAATAAAAAACAATCTCAGAACATGCAAGCATAGGGGCCACAGATAAAGCAGAGTAAGGGGAATGAGAGCAAGGGGTACTGTTCAGGGCAGCCTCCCTGGGGAGATGCTTTTTGAGCAGATTTGAAGGAAGAACCAGATACGAAAAGATGTGTGGGGAGAGTTCCAGGCAGCGGGAACAGCACGTGTAAAGGGCCTGAGGCAGGAGCAAACCTAGTCAACAGACCAGCTGGACTGTAATTTCTCTCTCCTACTTGGGGACAAAAGCTTTGTTTTATTAATACTCGTATCACCCAGTCTCTATCAAAAGATATGTTCAAAAGGAGTTGTTAAATTAATAAATTCGGACTGTTGGCTACTTGCCAAAAGACGGAACAAAATCACTGCTCATCCATCCCCTTTTCAGTATGAGTGTACAGCCTGATTTTTGACAGATCCCTCAATTGTCAAGGCCTCCCAGGCCAATGGGGCATGCCTGTTTCACAGATGACCACTGACTTGAAACAAAAGCCCGTAGTAATCCTCTATTTTCGGAATGAAAAAAAAAAAAAAGCGGTCTGACAACGGGACCAAATATTTGAAAACCTAAACTGTCTCCAAACGCTACTTCTTGGCAGGCGCCAAGCCCCGGCAATGAGGACGGACCTCTCAGGGCAGAGCTGGCGGGAAGGACTCCGCGTGGATGAGTTTCAACACGCACAGCAGCACCGCCTCCACGCAATCACCAAACACGCACCGGGCAGAGCGCTGGAGGAGACGCTCCTGCTCTGGGAAACGTGCACGAAACGAGCGCAGCAGGCAGCGCTGGGGGACCACGAGGGCCGCGGCACGTGGGCGGGACCCTGGAGCAGACGGGCCCCGCGAGGTGTGGAGCCGCCACCGGCTTCGGGATAAAGGCTGGGGTCTCTTCCGCGAGGGAGAAGAGTCGGGGGCAAAGAACGAGAGGCGCGGGGACGCGATCCGCGGGAGGGGGCGGGGCCGGGCCCGCCAGCGCAGGACCCGACGGGCTCCGGGCGCGCTCCCGCGGGCGCGAGCCACCGTGGGGGCCTCAGACCCCCGCCGGGACGCCTTCCCGCCCCGCCTGGCCCCTCCGGGCGGGGCCTTGAGGCCGCGGGGCCGGGCCGAGGGTGGCCGCAGAGGCCGCGCACTTACCCGGGGCCTGGGAGCGCGGGCGCGGCGCGGGCCGGGCGGCGAGGAGGCAGGCGCGCGACTCCGGGCGCAGGAGGGCGGCGGCGGCGGCGAGGGCCGCTCGGAAGAGCCAGCCGCGAGGGCGGCCGGGCATAGACAGCGCCGCCCGCGCCCGAGGCCGGGAGCTCTCAGAGGCCCTGCGGGCGCCCGGGCTCGCACACGTGCGGCGCAGCGTCGCGCCGCCACCGCCGGCCCCACCCCCGGGGCGGAGCTCGCCCTGCGCCGCCGGCCCCGCCCCCGTCGTAGGCCCCGCCCCCGTCGTAGGCCCCGCCCCCGCCGCCCGCGCGGAAGGGGAGGCCCCGCCCACCCGCCTCAGTGCGGTGGGGGGCCGCCACGCGCTCGCCCTTACTGGCTTTTCCTGCTGTGGGGTGGAGAGCTGTCGGGGGTCCGTTCACTCAGGGAGTCCCCAGGCGGTCGCAGCTGGGCTTTGGCTAGAGCAAAAGTGACTTTATCATGCCCCAAAGAGTCCACATTTTGTTTATCCACATTTTGTTTATCCATTATCACTTGGGTTGCTTCCATCTTTTGGCTACTGTGAATAATGCTGCTATGAATATGGGTGTACCAATATCTCTTTGATACCTCGCTTTCAATTTTTTTGGGTATATACCCAGAAGTGGAATTGCTGTATCATATGGTAATTCCATTTTTAATCTTTTGAGCAACCCCATACCATTTTCCACAGCAGCTATAGACTTATTTTAAAATCTGGGTTTACATGTGGGGATCTGGTTAACTGAGTATAGACTTGTAGTGTTCTATACTCTGAAATTATTCACTTCAGTTAAGTACCTTGGATAGTTTTCTGTCCCTAATGCATGTACAATCACACGTCCTTGGGCTGTGGTTAATTCATTGGTTAATGTCCCAATGACATCAACTGCAAATATTTTTACCGCAGCCACTCAGTAAAAATTCAATCCTAATCTTTTAACTTTTGTATACTTTAAAGAGTATCTTCTCTGAGATTGTGGCCCAACTTCTCATAAACGTGCATGGAGGAAGGAATGTTCACATGTCTTTGGCCATTAGCTGGGTCCACGGTTAAAACTTACCCTTTTTGCATTTCAGCCCAAACCGCCTTAGACAAGGTCCGAGTGAAACATGCATTTTCAGTTTTCCAAAATGGCAGCCCTTTATTGGTTTGTATAGTTAAAATGTGTTCAGAGCCTCTCCCCCATACCAACTCCCTCTAATAAACATTTAACAGTTTAATGTTCTACTTGACTTTAAAAAATTACAGCCAAACATGTATAATATTCGGATCTTGCTTTTCACCCCACACCAGCACTATGGATTGCTAAGAGCCTAGCGCACACAATTTATCTCCTATTTTGTCCTTATTATTGCCTGGAGTTGTGTCCATCTTAGGTGTCTCTCTCCACTCCCCAGAGAGTAGCTGTTTTCTGTGCTCCCCCAGTCATGCAAACATTTCCATTGTTGAACCCACTGCACTCAATCTTAAATTATAGATTTTCATTTGTATTTCCTTTACCAGGAAGTGAATTCTTCAGAAGCAAACATTTGGGTTTAGAGAATCTTTTTACTCCTTTAATTTTATTTTTTATTTTTATCAGAGTTATACATGCCTGTGATTTAGGGTCAAATAATTCTGTAGAAGCCTTGTTAAGTTTTACAATGAATCAGCAGAGACTGTGACTCCAGTCTTTCCCTTACCTTGTTCCCTCTCCTCAAAGGCAGTCATTTCATCTCTTTCAACTGCTTATTTTGGTATTTACCTTCATTTCTCCATATAAAATGTTTGTATTGCTATTTCTTGATTTTTCACTTTTAGGCATTACCTATTGACTTCACTTAATGGAAAATGAAGATTTAGCTCTTCTTCCTTCTCCCAACCCTTCCGCCACCCCCACCACACTTCCCATCCCTTTACCTGTCCAATCTAGTTATATTGTACTTAAAAAAAAAAAGATTTGTGTTTACTTCATCATTACCAGGTAAACATTACTCAACATGTTGGGCAAAAATAGTATACTATGATTCCTTCTCTTCTGCTCAGCTTTCTGTTTTTCCTGCAGTTAATGATTATCTTATTTTGGCTTATTCTTCACCACTAAGTCAAACCCAAACTTCTTAATGATTGTTTAAATCTCTCCCTCCAGAGATTTAGATAGATGAGGTGTTCTATCAGTTTCACCTTTCTGAAGGAGTCTCTTCTGGAGCCTTCTGACCTACACCAATCGATGTCGAGTGCATAGTTGTTGTCAGGGCATCATACTTCATTTTTCCCCTGTGTTAGATCTTCTGTTTCTTATATCCCATGTCTCCTTTTTTCTTTGTTTAGTCTCTCATTTTAGTGAAGCACAACCTCCAGTTGCTTCCTGAGAAAGGAGAAGTAAATAAAAGGGAAATTTTTTGAGATCTCGAATGTCTGAACATACCTTTATCCTTTGCCCCTAGTTGATTGGTAGTTTACTACTGATCAAGTATAGAACTCTAGTTTGAAATAAATTTGCTTTTGAAATTTGATAGAATCACTCCCATGTCTTCTAGCTTTCTTCGTGACTGCTGAAAAATGGAAAGATATGCTGATTCTTGATCCTTTGTTGGAGATCGCTTTTTCTCTCTGGAAGCTTAAGGTTGTCTTTTTGCCCCCAGTTTTCTGCAGTTTCAACCGATGAGCCGTGGGGTGAGTCAACTTTTACCCATTGTGCTGGGCACTCAGTGGGCTCTTTCAATCTGGAAACTCATGACTTTTAGTTTGGGGAAATTTCCTTGAATTGTTTTGTTGATGATCACTCCTTCCCTAACCCCAGTTGCTTTTTTCTTTTGGAACTCTTATTTTTCAGATTTTTGGCCCCCCTGGAGTGGTCCTCTAATTTATTATTTTTTTTTCCTGTTTTTCCTTTTTTTGTCCTTTTGCTTCTTTTCCCTAGGATATTTCCCAACACTTATCTTTCAACCTTTTCATTGAGTTTTTCATGTCAGCTATCAGATTTTTTGGTCTCTGAATACTCCTTTTTAAATATAATAGTATCCTGTTATTGTTTTATGGTTGCAATGGTATTTCATATCTGAGAATATTGATTTTACATATAATATATATGTATATATACTGTCAACCTACACAAACAGAAACCAGCTTAAGAGGCAAAGCATTTATTTGGGATCAAAGAATTGTAATTTAGGGAGCACAGATGCAGGTAGAAACCCAAATAGTGTCCCGATTATAGGAGAGGGGCTCAAGGTTTGTATGGAAAAAGGGAGTTGTATTTAAGAAGAGTTCATTGGTGCTAGATGAGATAAGACTAGGTTTGTACTTCATAGATTGGCCTGAGGTTCAATCATCAGGCAAAAGGCTAGACTTGTACTTCACTGATTGGTTCCATCAGTTCTTACAGACAAGATATCCTTGTCCTTACTGACTTCTTTGGAATGTTGGTGGTTTGGTCCAGTTCGGAAGATAAAGGAAACAAGACATGCAAGGCAATTCCTCTGAAATGACTGCTCTGGCTCTATTTTAGTATGGTTCCACTCATGTCATCTTTCACAATAGACATATTTTAAGTTTTCTCCCCACTGAATGGTTTCTGTTTCTTCTAAGGGTTGCTCACCCCCCCCCCCCCCCCACCCCCCCCACCCCGCCCACCACTTGTTTTAGTCTCTATGCTACCTCCTTCCATGGTTGCTTTTAAAGTTGGTCAAATCCCTGAGTCCTCTACCTACCTCTTGCTGGCTGTCAGATAACTTTACCTGACAAAGAACAGGTGTTTTTGGGTCTCTGCACTGTGCAAAGTGCACATTAGATCCTGAGTCCTTTTCCTCCATTCGGCTCCAAGAACGTTTACAACCAGATCTGCACCCTCTAGGCAGGAAACTGAAGGGTCATCTCTAGTTGAATCTGATCATCCTTAAAAGCAAGATCCAAAGATAATGACACAGGAAATTTCCCAACGAAACAGCTCTCCCCAAATTACATTAAAGCTAGTCAACAAGCCCCCTCACACTCTCGGAACATCTGGGATAACATCTAAAATACAAATTGAAATGATTCATGATTAAGCTCAGCGTGGAAGGAGAGATACCTTCAAGCTCCATCATTATGAGCCCCGAAGAAGTGGAGGCTGTTTCATCGAGGTTGGGAAGGACCGTCCCCCGCTTCCGGAGCGGCGACGCCCCCCCGGCCGGCAGGGGGGGCCACTGCGCACGGCCGGCGACGGCGCGGGCAGGGCCTCTCTGGGAGGAGAGGAAGAAGCCAGAGAGACGGCGAGCGGAAGTGGCGGGGGCGCTCAGTCCTGCAGGCTCCGAGGCGGGGCTGGTGCTGGTCGCTGGAGGACGTGGACAACGCAGGCCACGCTGGCTGCGCATGGAGCCGAGGACCCGCGCGGAGGCGGGATGCTCCAGGCCGGCGAGATCGGCGAGGCGCCGGCAACCCCGGTGAGGCGGCCCTGGTGGCCCGGGGAGGGGACCCTGGTGGTCCAGTGAGGTGGCACGGATCTCCGAGGGGAGATCGTCTCGGTGAGGTGACCCTGGCGCCTGGGGACATGGTTCCTGTGGCCCGGCGAGGTGGCCCTTGCAGTCCTGGTGGGGTGGCACAGACCTGCGAGGGGAGGTAGCCCGATGCGGTGGCTCTGGCGACCCCGGCGAGATGACCCAGATCTCTGTGGGAAGGTGGCCCTGGCGACTGAGCAGGGTCACTCCAGGGGTCCTGGGGAGGTGGCAGTGGAACTACCACTGCCTGCATCAGACGGCCCTGTCCTCTCAGGAATGCCCTGGGGAAGGGGTCTGGGAGCTCGCGGTCCTCCGGTGGACGCCCCCCGGGAGCCCTGTATGAGTGCCATCTGCCACTTCAGTCTTAATGGGTTTGTCACACCTCTTCTCCTTCCAGAGCTGCTCTGAAAGTGGCGAGGAAAGGAAGAACGTCGAGCAGAAAAGTAAGCAGACCCCGGACACCGTAGCGTTTTCTACGCAGCCATCTCTCCAAAACTCAGCCTTCCAGGGTCTGCATCCGAGAAGAGTCCTAGCCCGTTGTCTTTTAGATGAAGTACCTTTTTTCTGTACAACATACTTGCATAGTATCAAATACCGATTATCATTAAACACCTATTTTTGTCTTTCTAAAAGGGTAAACTATGGGATGATTTGGAGAAGAGCTCTTCCTGACCCCTGCCCTGTGCAGGGACTGGTGTGGTTTCACTGGAGTTCTGCCTGTCATACTGCCTTCAAAACACTTGGGGAAGGAAGCATTACCTTATGAAGCCTCAGGAATTTGGAGGGGCTGATGATCTAGGAGAGATGACCACCACCTTAATGGGGTTCAAACGAGTCAAGTGATAGTTGTTGTACTTTACCTTCAGTTAGTTTGCAGTTAGAAGTTGATCTGGGAAGAGCACGATGGATAACTTGCTTCTTGGATCTTGGACTGGACAAGGAAGAGGGAAAAGGTCAACACCTGCTTTTCCTACCTAGAACAGGAGCAGATGTCAGTGATGTGGACATTTGTCGTTTTGCTTTAATAAGCTAGGCATGGCAGGCTTTTGGAAATTAAGGAACCTTCAGGGGTTTTCGAAGTGAAATTTACTGTGGGAGGAAGGGGAAAAGCATGTGACAGCTCTTCCATCGGAGGGTTTTGGGTTCTTCTGATCATGACCAATAGTCGGGAATGAGTAGTGATAAGAGAAGAGTGCCTCCCTTACCACATTGGCTTTAGGAGTTAGGCTTGCCCCTAATGTTGCCTACTGACATGCTCTGTCTCAGAAAGAAAGCTCTAGGTAGTCCGTAGTGCTTGACAGCCATCGCTGCCACAACTCAGCTCCTTTTCCTTAAAGAATTTGAGAGTACCCCATATCTTTCCGTTTAACCCTTCCCTTTTCCACCTTTGCCCTGTTCACATGCCCAGGAAGTTGATGCCTCCTGAGCTATCATTTTAGTAAAATGATAGATGCAGACTGTAGACTTTGTCCTTGTCCTTTCTTTAGTGGCATGGTCAACTTCTTTGCAAGTAGGAGTGCTTTTTACAAAAAATAGAGAAAAAGAGACACATGAAAATTTCCCAAATCAGCAGTGTGTCATTTTGAAGAATATCATTGCATTTAAATGGTTATATCAAAAGAGTGTAATTTAAAAAAGAAATGAAGATAGAATTGACTTCCTAAGCTAGAGCAACTTTAGCATTCACAGAACATTCCTTCTACATGTAGCCCTGTTTCTGTGTGTCTGCAGATATACCACACAACTTACCTGTTTTATTTGAGATAGAGAAAAAAGAAGATGTTGTGACTCCAGTACATAATAGTAGATGGATTTCTGTATAATGAAGTTGGATGCGGACCGGCTGGCTCTGCTCACATTTGAAGAAGAGGGAAATAAGAATATTGGGTTGAGAGTCAGGGAAACATGGATTTTAGTCCCATTAACAACCTTTGAATGTGGGCTGGGCAAATGTTAGAATTTGTGGTTGGGAAGTTGAAGCGTAGGCTTAGACTAGTTCTGGTTCTACCTACCAGTGGGCTACTGGTTCTCATAGCGTATGAACACGCTTTTAATTCTCATACGGCCAATAGACCAAAGGAAAATTTGTTCCTTAGGGATGGGGGAGAGGAACATACCCAGTATTAAACATACTGCTAGATATTCTGTTAATGTTTACATAAATAAATGAAACAATAGCTGATAGTTACACTTTGCATTTAGGCATATCTTTATTTAGATAGTCCTATTTTCATTGTAGTGGAAGGGACAGTTGTTTTAAAATGAGGCCGATTCTAACCTCTTGCCTTTCTCTCATTGCTGTTTTCTTAAAACTTGACTTTGGTGAAGAGCCGAGTTTTGCGGCCAGCTCCGAGGGAGAACTGAGGGGAAGTCCAGCCAGGGTTGCTCTCCAGGAGGCTCTGGATTGTTCCCCAGCTTTCCCTCTCATGCAGTTACCATAATCCTTGTAACTACGTACATGCTAGTACAATCAAGCTTTTAATTTGTTTGTAAACTCACCGTCCATGGTTTGTTTAGAGGGAACCGAATCCTTTGGGCACCCCTGAGGTAGAGAAAAGCTCTGTGTGCTCAGGTTTATTCTAGTGTTTGGTTGCTTGCTCTTTCTCTGGGGTCTTATTTTATAGCATTTGTATTCATTTGGAGATCAATGGCTATTCCCCTTACATTTTTGCATTATCTTGGCTTTTTTCCCCCCAGGTACTGCTCAAATCTAGGGAGATTAAGCCCCTGTGTATGGAATAATTCAAGTTGTGGGCTCAGTAGAGTTTAGCATATTTTTGGTTGTTGTTTTGGGTTTTTTGGGGGTAAGATTAGCCCTGAGCTAACATATGCTGCCAATCCTCCCCTTTTGGCTCTGGAAGACTGGCCCTGAACTAACATCCATGCCCATCTTTCTCTATATGTATGTGGGATGTCTGCCGCAGCATGGCTTGACAAGCAGTGCGTAGGTCTGCACCCAGGACCCAAACCGGCACGTGTGAACTTAACCACTGACCATTGGGCCGGCCCCTACTTGAGCATGTTTAATGTCAGAGAACTTAGTGACTGCACAGTGAAATGGAGTTCTGTTACACCAAGTTTGACCCAAACTTCAGGTTTCCTAAACTTCTCCAGGAAGGAGGAAGCCATGAGTAACCGAAAGGGGATCACTTCCATATGGAAGCAGATACTTGAGAGGGAAACAGTGTATCTTAGCGCCCTGGGGTGGAGTGGAAGGAGAAAGCTAATGGCAGCGACTGTGGGTCATGTCACTCCCGCCTTCTTTGCCAGGAGGCTGCAGTGGGCCTGCGGGTTTCTCTGCACTTCAAGGCACGTTCAGAAAGCCACCCGAGCACAGAGGTCAGCAAAAGGATAGCTAGAGATGCTCTGGAAAAGAGGAGCCGTGCTGTCAGTCCACAAATTTAGGACAGTGGGAAATAGTTTAATTGCTTTGAAGTGGATTGTGTGTTTACTAGAAATTTGTTTTTTAGTGTTTTGTTTAAACATAAATTGAAAATTATTATATATTTGAAGCTTGTGTCACTCCACAGTGAATTAGAGGTAACTTAAAATGCTTAGTGATGTCTTAAAAATCTGGATGGTGGAAGAAGGTACGGATTCTTGCGGAGTGAAAAACTGGCTTTGAAATATAAGAAATGATGGATTTCCAAGCATGCAGTAAGGAGTAATCTCTTTGGGAAATTTCACTAACTGGGGCGAGAGCAAGCTCCCCAGTGTTCGTATTTTCACTGGGCATTGTTAGCTCTGCTATAGGAAATGTCGCCTCTGCCACCACTCTTCTCAAGAAATGGCTTCAGGGTGCTAAGTCACCTGTTTTTGTCACATTTAATAAGTCCAGCCTTCGTTTCATCCAAGTCTAGTTTGTTTGCCATGGAAAGAGTCTCACTTTAGACTGTACAATTTAAAGGTTGCATCAGGCATTTTGAGGTTTTCCCAGTAATTTGTGTTTTCTCTCATATTTCCTTTTTTTTCTGTTTCTGACATGGACATCTTTGTACAAAGGTATTTGAAGCTTATAAAACTTTTTATTCTTACATAAGGAGGAGTTTTTACTCATTGGTCACCATTTTGGGTTTTTTTCATATACTTGAAATCTTTCATACTATTTTTTTCTTAACATTTTAAAACCAGAGTCCTCCTTTGGTTTTATTCTAGTCCATACCATCTGGTTCCTTACGGACTTTGAAATTATATTACTAATTTAATAAGAACTGCATCAATAACTAATCAGATTTGACCTTTTTTTCCTCAGTAATAAAATAGATTCTTAAGATACAAGGTCTTCGGGAAAAGTGTAATATCTGTTTGTAACTGCTTTGTCATGCCAACGTCTGTTGAAACCTGTAGTTACTAGGACCGACTAGGAATTTTTCCTTCACTCTGAATTTCCTCAGCTCAAGCATTTTGTAGTATTTGATTGATAGATTGCTTTAAGCTGTTCATTTAGGTATTTGTGTGTGTGTGTGTGTGTGTGTGTGTGCATATATACAAAAATATATATATATACACATATACACAAATACAAAATACATATATGCAAAATATACATATATACATAAATATATATACATATATACAAAAATATATATACATATATACAAAATATATATACACACAATTATTTTTAAATACACAATTATATTTTAAATATATACACAAAAGTACCCAAATGAATATATTGGTGTACGTATAGTGTGTGTGTATATATGTATATGCATATACATGTACCCTATAGATACATTCGTTTGGGTTTCTTTTGTGTGTGTGTGTATATATTTGTATATATATAGTACACATGTATATACACAAAAATACCGTATATAGATAGTTTTCTTTAAATGATTGACTTTGGAAGGTAGATGTATTGCCTTGTATATCTTTTCTATTTCCCTTATCTCCGTAGTACTTAGTGGTGTTGAGTAATTGTTATTCTTTCATTTTAGGTGACTTAAATATCGCAGCTCTTGTTGGAAATGAACCAGTCGGTGAAGGTACAGATAGTGGTGGTCTCTCTTCCTATGTGTCTGCATTTATAGAGAAGGAAGTTGGAAATGACCTTAAATCTTTAAAGAAACTTGATAAACTCATAGAACAGATGACAGAAAGCAAAATGCAATTGGAAGAACAGGTATTAAAGCTCATTGAAATAATATCAGCAGTATCCTCATTACAATTAGCGTAATGTAAACCTAATCATTATTATACAGGGAATTTTGAAGATGGGCTTGTGACAAATGGTCTAATCATTTTAAACTGTTTAATAGGTTTTAAGGGCCTACAGTGTGCTAGGTATTTGACAAATTATGTAAAACACAGAGTTCCTGCTGATATGATTATGTCTTGAAAACATAAGGATTGCAAACATTTTAAGTAGCTTTTTATACAATGACTTTTAAAGTGCTTTTACAAGTACATAATTTGATGGTATACAAAAATGTTATAACACCGTCATTCCCAATTTTTTATATATGCACTCATAGGGAGAAAACATGAGAAAGAGTATAACATTATAATAATGGTTATTTCTGGGTGGTTTGTTAACAGGTAATTTATTTTCTCCATATCATTCTGTATTTTCAATTTTTTTCTTTTTACAATGAACATATTATTTAAAATAATGTTTTGAAAACCCAATGGCTACAATCTTAAAGGAATAAATGGGTCCCTGTATTTGCAGCAGTGTGTTTGTCAAAGATAAATGATAAATGTATTGTGTAACTATTACATTTGGCTGGGTAAACTCTGCTTGGGTATGTTGGTGTGTCAGCCCCGGGCTGTCAGTGATCTTACGTTTTCTCATCCCAGCACCTTCAGCCTCCACATCTTCCAGTCTTTCCACCACATCTACTGCTAGTCCCTAAGTTTAGCCCAGCCCCGTCCTCCTCTTCCACCCCTGTGGGCAAGTTCTGGGCTCTCTTGGAGGAAATCACACAGCTGAGTGGGTGGATGCCAGCCCACATGTGTGTCTTCAGCCCCACCTGACGGTCCTTCCATGGGAGGGTTGGCTCCTCTCTGCTTCCCTCAGCTCTTCTGCCGGATTCTCTCCAAGACAGCCAACCCCACCTGGCCATTCTGTCCTTTGGTTTTCCCAAACAGAAAAATTGAGGCCATCTAGCCGGAACCTATTAATCGGTCTACCCTACATTCCACAAACTTATTTGCAACCGTTTCTAGTTCTTAATTCAGCAGAGGATCAATCTAAGGCAATTCTTGTGCCCCATATCCTGCCTGCCACCTCCGTGAACTTGCTTCACTCCATAATTTCATCCCCTACTCCTCAGCCAGGCCTGAGCCCTCGGCATATGGACATAGCCAGATCTTTTCCTTAAAACCTAAACAAATGAAAAACCCTCCCCTCATCTTTCAGTAGGTGTTCGTGGCTTCCTTTTACTGTTAGGCTTTTTCAGAAAGTCATCTTACTTTGTCTCTATCTCCACTTCCTACTTTGCCGTTTGCTCTTTGACCCACTGTAATCAGCCTTGTTTCCCTGATGACCATGGAAGCTTTTGCTGAAGTCCCTAATTAAACCTTAAATTCAGCTTGTCCGGAATTGTGCTGATGCATGTCTTAAAATACTTCTCTGTCTTGGAAAATGGCACCACCATCTGCCTGTCATTCGGGCCTGAGACCTAGGAGCCTCCCTAGGTTGCTGCTCATCATCCTTACTCTACCCCAGCACCAAGACGTTGGAGTTCTGCCTCCCTTAGTGTCTCTGGTGGCCACCCCTGCTGTCCACCTCAGTTCAGGCTGCATTGTCTCTTGCATTTGCTGGTAGTTTCCCCATCTTCTGTTTTATTCATGCTGTCACAGTAACTATCTTTTTTATTCCTTACAGACATTTCTTATATGAGAATAGGCAAATATATAAAAAATATAGTTATATAGTTAACTTTTATGTATATGCAAGCATATATATGCTTAACTTTTTATAATTAATGTAGTATAGTACTTGTTTATCAATGTATATAGATCTCTCTTTTTTAACAGTTTTATCGTTATTCAAATAATTTATTTAACCAGGCCCTTATTGGTAGATGTTTTTCTGTTTCTAGTTTTTGTTATTACAAATAGTATGAGAATAAACATAATTGTTTATCACATTACCTTTCTAGATCATAAATCTGACTAAACTAGTCCCTTATGAAACACTCTTAATGGCTTCCCATTGTCTGTTGGATAAAGCCCACGTTCTTCTAAGGCACAAGATGCCCACTGTGATCTCCCTGGTCTCTACCTGTCCAGGCTCGCCTCTTCTCTCTGCATTTCTTTGAACTGTACTCTTTGCCCTACTTACCTCCGAGCTGTTCTCTGATCATGGCCGCAGTGTTCCTTCTGCCTGGAATGCCCTTTCCTTTCAAGGTTCCCTAACAAATTCCCACCCATCCTGCAAAGGTCTGTGCGTGAGCAGTGCAAGCACAATTGCCTTGCGCCTCAAAACCTTGCTACTTGAAGTGTGGGGGCTTGTTAGAAATGCAGAGTCCCAGTTCCTTCTTCGAACCTCCTGAGTCCAAATTTGCATTATAACCAGCTCTCAGGTGCTTCAGGTGCACTTCAGGTCTTGGAAGCACTGCCTTGGTACACCCTCGCACCTGGCACGGCTCTTTTATTGCATTAGTTCCGCTGTTGAACTTGTCTGCTTACGTCTCTCTCCTCTACCAACTGAGCTTACGGGCAGGTGCTGTGTCTTATTTATCTGTCTGTCCCTAGCCCAGTGCCTGGTACAGAGTAAGTGTCTAATCAGTGTTGATTCAAGTTAAAGTTCCCCTATAATATTCTTTATATTGTGCTGATGCCTAATATTTGTGTATGTTTTTCCATATGCTGTAAGAAAAATTCCTTTAATAAATCCCATATCTAAAGGCACTACCTGGATATCATCTTACCAAGTTAGTGGTTCTCAGCTTCAGTCAGAATCACCCTGGGGAACTTTTGCCAAATGCAGATGCCCAGACTTCTAGAATCAGAGCTTCATTTGTTTCTGAAAGAAAGTAATGAGTAGATAAAGCATGTAAGTGTTCTGGCTGGACCCTAGAAAGTCCTGAGTGTCATGAAGGCAGCTCCAGAATGCTTCCAGGCCAGTGTGACAGGCCCCTCCCTGCACATCTCTACACACAGCCTTTCATGTGTAGGTTTGGTTGGTATAGGATGCAGAAACCACACCTTTCTTTTGAAGCTTTTAATTGACAATTTTCAGTTCTATTAGGACAAACATGTATTTGGAAGGTAATGAACTAATAAGGTTATGAAAATTTTATCTGATTGCTGCCGATTTTTGTTTTTGTTTTTTGGTATGATCAGGTACTTACAATTTCATCAGAAATCCCTAAAAGAATTCAGAGTGGCTTAAAAAATGCAGAAGAATCAGAGCAATTCCTCCATCAGTTTCTGGAGCAAGAAATTCATCTCTCCAGTTCCATTAACAGCCATTTGCTGACCGCACAGCCCTGGATGGAAGATCTTGGCGCCATGATTAACCAGATTGAAGAAATTGAACGGCATCTCGCTTACCTTAAATGGATTTCACAAATTGAAGAGCTAAGGTAAAATGGGCCTCTTTGTTCTCGTAATTATTATTTTCCTCTGAGGCTCTGTCTTAGAGAGTGTATGCATGCCATTAAATAATTGAGTTAATTAAAGATTGTAATAATGTAATTTTACCAGTTGTTATGAAAATAGCATTATGATAATGATTCTTTTCCTTTGTTGTGCATGAACATAAACTTTTCAGGGAGCTTAATTTGCATTTGAAAAAGAGTAATCTAAGTAAAAATTTTAAGTCCTATAGTTGTATTGTGAACACATGATAGGAACCGTTATTTATAATGCCACGTTAATAAAACAGCCCCTCAGTGTGGTAATATTCCTCTTGGCTTTCACTTTATAGAGATGGTCACAATGAAATGAATTACTTTCCCTATAATTTAAATTTTTTTCAATGGGTATCATCCAATAAGAGCTGCACAATATTCTTAAGTGAATAACAGTTTTGTTACTTGTGGGGAGGGAAAAAAAGAAGTACTTGCTTTTGAATTGAATACGTATTACTGGTGGTTGATTTTGAGTGTCTGGTATTGCCTTTCAAGCCAGCTAAATTAACCTTTCTGCCTAGATTGGCAGCTCATTTGGTGTCTTGATATAGTCCCCCAGCCCCTCCAAACTGTAGTGTCGCATCCTTGCTTTGTTTTCACTCCTCTTGCTTCAAAGCTGTTGGCAACCATTAATGCTGTCTGAAGACTTAAGGGAGAAGGGTCATCCAAGAGTCTTAGTGTCCCATTTTAAGTATATCATAGTCACTGTATTTTATGTTGGAATTATTCTGAACTGTCTTTCAAGTTTGCTCGGCCTTGTTTTGCAGCGATAATATTCAGCAATATCTGATGACCAATAATGTCCCAGAGGCAGCCTCCACTCTGGTGTCAATGGCAGAACTGGACATCAAGCTTCAGGAGTCATCTTGTACTCATCTTCTTGCTTTCATGAGAGCCACTGTTAAATTCTGGCATAAAATTCTCAAGGACAAGCTTACAAGGTCGGGAATTTACCGGTATTTCATGCTAATTGCTTCAGATGGATATTTGGTGATTGTTTTATTTTGCTGATGAGTGTGTGTCACTTTTCTGTTACAGTGATTTTGAGGAGATCTTAGCACAGCTTCACTGGCCATTCATCGCCCCCTCTCAGTCTCAGACTGTTGGCTTAAGTCGACCGGCCGGTTCCTCTGAGATATACAGTAACCTGGAGACATTGTTTTGTCAGCTTCTGAAACTACAAACCTCGTATCTTTATTGGAGTTAAAACTTACTAAAATTTATTTTTTTCTAGAGTGGATTTATGGCTAGAGAGTAAAACTTTTTGAAAGTGGCTAAGAAGCCAAACGGGAGTACTGGGTTTGGACTTGATCTGTCTATGCCCATGGAGTGGTAGATTGTTCTCTTTCAAAGTGGATTGCATGTAGGTGGGAGGGCGTGGATCAGTCTGAAATAGATGACGGACACGAGTTCGCATCACATATAGGTCTCTTGGGACAATAGAAAAAATGGGCAATTGGGAGGAAACCTTAGTGACTTAGTGTTAATTTAATAAAATCGTTACTTGAATGTGTTCCCCTACTGCTATTCCTTATTTTAGGAAAGACAGATTAATTCCAGTAACATTTTCATGCGCTTTTTACTGAAATCTTATGTAAAGTTGAATTACATATTGTCTGTATCATAATTAATTTTACTTAGTATCTCATATAATCATTGAATAAAAAAGTATGTGTATATATACTACATACACACACGTATGTATATATGCTTTAGATTCTTTTTCCTTGATTTGACTATGTCAGAGATGAATTACTTACTGAGCCAAAACAGCTTCCAGAAAAGTACTCTCTTCCTGCATCGCCTTCTGTCATCCTGCCCATCCAGATTATGCTGACTCCCCTTCAGAAGAGGTTCAGGTATCACTTCAGAGGGAACCGGCAGACGAATGTCATAAGCAAGGTGTGCTTTGCCGACTCTCGTCCTTGGTTTTTATTAATAGCAGATGTTAAGGGTTTTTATACTTTTGCTGGTTTAACTTAAAATCTGGTTCTGTTCACATTTCTGTTTTTTCTCTAAAGAGCTAAATTCCTGTTGTGTCACTGCCCTTTATAGATCTATTTTGGGACCTGCGTTGATATGTTGTAGGAATCAGCTCACTCATTAGCACATCATCTGACCAGTTTCTCGAGTTTCCCCTGGCGTGTGCTGTAGCATTTGCAGTGGCATTTTTCACAACTGGATCCATGTTTCACTGTGCTGATCGCTCCTTTAGGTTTATCAATGTGTCAGAAACAAGTGAAAGTCAAAAGAGAGGAGAGCATTAGCTTTTGAATAGAGGTGTTGATGTTGAAACAGTTTGTAGCCGTGCCAGGAGAGTATGGCAATCAGCGATGGGAATGGCTTTGAGGAACTCATCCGACGTTTTAGTTGAGGGACTGTGCCATGTATATTGAGCACATTGTTGAGCATTTTCTTTAATCTGACCTGAAAAACAATCGTAGGCGTTTGTTTTCAATGAAATTTGATTTTGTTGAGAAGTATAACCTTGTTTGTTGCCCGTGGGGTGCAGGGGCCTGGGGGCGGATCCTGCCTCGTTTATCCTTGAGTTTTGCTGCATCTCATGCAGGGCAAGTAGCAAAGGGGTTCAGTGAGTGTTTTCGGTTAACTGTTATTAAATGCCAGCTTCCAGCCGGCATTGTGTGTGGCATACAGAAATGAGCCCGTAGGCTTTATAGAATTGTAAAGAATGCAGGGAAAGGCAGTTATGTTTCGTAGGAAGGGCCAGAGTGGCATGATCTCTGGTTCCTACATTCAGCTTGTTCTTTTGTACTTTGTGAGTCTCCTCCTTTTCTGGATGGTGTGTTGGTGGAAAGAAGAGTGGAAGCCACTAGTGAGTAGTGAGTGAGACGCAGCCGTAGAGCTAGAGCTGTAGGGAGGCAGTCATAACTTGGGGTGAGAAACTTGGGAGTCACGCTGGCTCCTTTTTAGAGTGTGGTTCCGGTGGTCCCAGTACTCGTCGTCAAGCCTAAACTGCACGGCCCCTGAGGTTAGAGACCGCCCCTTGTTCGTTTTTGCGTTCCCTGCATGTAGCACACGGCAGGCGTTTACCATTCAGTAAACGTGTCTGAGTCCCTGTCCAACAGAACTTTGAAGGCCTATAGAAGCATCTCTCGGGATGATTTAACAAGCCTCATGCTTACAGTTCCTTTTCTCTAATTATACCTGTTTTAAGGCCTGTGCACTTTTGTAAAGCAGACCAGCCACATTTTTTTCTTAATTTTTACCTTTTGAAAAGAAAAAGCCGAAGAAAATAATGTTTAAAAATTATGTTGGATTGTTATTTTAAAAAAAAAATTTAAAGGCCATCACTTCTTTGTAATTCTACTCATCATTTCACGTATTTCTCAAGTGCTAGGTTTTAAGTATATGGCATTGGATATTTATGAGTTTATTGACTTCAGCCACATTATTGGAATTTGTTGAGAGTACATTGGGAAACATTGATTATTAAGCCTTGCGTGAGTTTTAAGTTCAGACTAGGAATTGTGCTCTTACACATAGGAATTTTCAACTAATTTTTGCAAGTGCTGTGTGTGTACAATTAAATAGAGCCATTTAATTGTAACTTTCTAGTTGGAATGACTTAAGAATTCAAACTGTTCTACCTCCTTCCTTAGCCTGAATGGTACTTGGCTCAGGTCCTTCTGTGGATTGGGAACCACACTCAGTTTCTGGATGAGAAGATTCAGCCCATCTTAGACAAAGTCGGCTCTGCGGTCAGTGCAAGGGTAAGAGGCTCAGTGCCAAGCACTCCGGTCGGAGTCGTATGTGTCCGCGAATAACTTGTCGTCTGCGTTACCTTGTGCTTATGCATGTCTTCTAGCTTGAATTTTCCCGAGGCCTTGTGATGCTGGTTCTTGAGAAGTTAGCTGCTGATATCCCTTGTCTGCTCTATGATGACAATCTCTTCTGTCATTTGGTGGATGAGGTGCTCTTGTTCGAAAGGGAGCTCCACAGCGTTCATGGCTATCCTGGCACTTTTGCTAACTGTATGCACATTCTATCAGAGGAGACCTGTTTTCAGAGATGGTTGACTGTGGAGAGAAAATGTAAGTGCTCATGTGGCCGGAGGGTGGGGAGAGATCTCTCTTTTGGTATATGTTACTTTTTGGCATTTTTCTCCTCCAGTTCTGGGTAGACGCTAGAGCCATCTAAATTGTTCTCGGTCAGCATGTACCACATTGCCTTCAGAGGTCACCTTGTTTTCTTTTCTTCCCATCAAACTTCAGTTTTCTTGGAATTGCACTCTACATGTTTCCACACCGGAATATTCAAGCCAGTAGAGAATGTAGTTAACTGTTTCATAGATTTTACAGACAGTATTTCTGCTCTTGGTAGAATGATTTTGGGTGTAGTTACCTAGTCAGTATAAGTATTGTGAAGATTTTGGGTGGGGGTGGCAGGGAGAAATAAAGCATCTTGTTTAACCCTAGGATAGAGCATGTTAAATATAGTACAACTAGTAGGAGGTTGCAGATTTGTTTATTTTTAATAGAAAAGTCATCATTCCTAAAAAATTGTGAGTTGAAAAATTAGGAATGGCTGTAACTACTTAATTGACATGATCCTTTTCTCTGCTTATCAGTTGCTCTTCAAAAAATGGACTCAATGCTTTCATCAGAAGCTGCCTGGATATCCCAGTATAAGGACATCACTGATGTAGACGAGATGAAAGTTCCAGACTGTGCAGAAACTTTCATGATGCTACTCTTGGTTATAACTGGTAAGTATAAGTGTCTTTTTTTTTAAAGATTCGCACCTGAGCTAACAACTGTTGCCAGTCTTCTTGTTTTTTTGATTGCTTTTTCTCCCCAAATTCCCCCAGTACATAGTTGTATATTTTAGTTGTGGGTCCTTCTAGGTGTGGCACATGGGATGCTGCTTCAACATGGCCTGATGAGTGGTGCCATGTCCATGCCCAGGATCCGAACCAATGAAACCCTGGGCCGCTGAAGTAGGGTGCTCACACTTAACCACTCAGCCACAGGGCTGGCCCCAGTATAAGGTTTTTAAGATACAACTTTGTTTTAAAAGTACTGACTCTTCACATGGTACTTTTTCAAGTAGTTCAACAAAATTAATATTATAAAGTGGTTATTATAGTATCTTCAAATTCAGCATCTGTTTTGGCAGAACTCTAGCACAATCTTCTAGCTTTTGGATTTTTAAAAATTTAAGTAAGATCTTAAACATTGGTATACATGAGGGGAAAATTCCTGAATTGTTATGTAAAAACAATTAAATAGGAATTTAATTGTATTACCAGACTCCTCTTGCCATTCCGTTTACGTGTCTTCAGCACATGGTGATTGACCTAAATTTTAAATATTCTTCATCTAGATATATCAAAGACTGCAGAAGAGTCAAATAATAAAGTGACTTTAAGGATTGGAGTAGTAAGTGTAGGAATGTTCTGGCCGGAGGTGGCCTGGCAGCCTCCAGCCCTGGTTGGTCTGTGGCCATCCACATCGCCCACTGCAGGCCTGCTGTTTCTCCAGGTGCCACTGAGCCCTCAGTGCCGCCGTCCTCTGTTGTGTCCATTTCTTGGGCCCGTCTAGTAACCTGAAGAAGTGTCATTGCAGCCTAGTCAGTAAATAATTCCATATTCTTAACTGTGATAAAAATATGGAAAACACTAAAACACAAAAAGTATGTAACCTATAACTCTGTCATGGACAGGACCAAAAACCTTCCTGTGTCTTAACTCTCTCCACAGACAGGTATAAGAACCTTCCTACGGCTTCTCGAAAGCTGCAGTTCCTGGAGTTACAGAAAGACTTAGTAGATGATTTTAGGATACGATTAACGCAGGTGATGAAAGAGGAGACAAGAGCGCCCCTCGGCTTCCGATACTGTGCCATCCTTAATGCTGTGAACTATATCTCAACAGTCCTAGCAGACTGGGCTGACAATGTCGTAAGTTAACGTGGTTTTATGTCAATAACATAGTAGTTGTTTGAATAATTTTACCTTTGAAATGTTGAATCTGTAGCCAGCAAAAATATACTTTAGGCAGAATAACAAGCCAAACTTAGGAAGTGTGATTAAAGTACATAGTTTTCTCAATTAAGTCTCAAAAGGTTAAATACTCCTAATAGCTTAATCATCGGAAAAGAAAGACAACCTTTTTCATGAAATAGTTGTTTACAGAAAGAACCTGTTTCCTCTTTACACTTTATAGATGGGAGATATTCATGTATGCTAATTGCTATCTCAGAAAAACCTCAGGTTGAATAATGGTGTGAAAATCAGTAAAACGCAGGACTTTGACAGAAATAAAATAAAAACATTTGATACCTCTTGAATGCCTTCAAAACATGACAAATTATGAAGAATCACAAAAATAGAAACTGTTTTTTTAATTTATTTTTCTTAAAAAAATTATTTAATGTTTTGTTTATTTTCAAACATATACAACAGTAAACAGAGTAGTCAAATGAACTCCCGTGAGCCTGCCACCAGCTTCTTGTGCCAGCCTGTTTCAGTTCAACCTTACTTTAAACCTCTCCTCCACCCCTCACGCTTGATTATTTTGAAGCGGATCTCAGGTATCATATTTCATGGTAAATATTTCAAAATATAGCTATAAAAGATAAGACCTCCTTTTTAAAAAAATAACCACAATACCATTATCACATCCAAAAAATTAACTAATTTCTTATGTTGGGAGGTATGTGTTAAATAAATCTAAAGATCAAAACCTTAGGTCCAGTGACCAAGCAGGGCCTTTTACCTCCGAGAATTTTACTTTTCCTTCTTCTCTCCATGCAGATTCTATGTGCTGACAGATTTGGCTTGCCTAAATATAATGATTAAGTAGTAATTTATTTTTACTCTTTTTATTTTTATTTATTTATTTATTTATTTTTTGAGGAAGATTATCCTGAGCTAACTGCTGCCAATCCTCCTCTTTTTGCTGAGGAAGATTGGCTCTGAGCTAACATCCGTGCCCATCTTCCTCTACTTTATATGTGAGACACCTACCACAGCATGGCTTGCCAAGTGGTGCCATGTCCACACCCGGATCCGAACGGGCGAACCCCAGGCCGCTGAAGCGGAACGTGCGAACTTAACCGCTGCGCCACTGGGCCGGCCCCTACTCTTTTTATTAATCCAAGGCATATGTTGGTTCTCAGGGCTTCTGGTAACTGGATTTTCCAAGATATACTTCCAGCCAAAAGTGAAGAACCTTAATTAGCCTTTAATAAGTAGATTACTTCCTTTGGATGTTGTAGACAATAAAGGGATCTCAAGGGCCCCAGCACCCCCTTGACGGGTGCCCTCCGGTGAGGGATCACTGTTCTAAGATCAGCAGCAGCTGAGACAAAGTCCGCTTGGGTTTTTACCAGCGTGTCCCATGACGTAGTTTCATGATAGAAAGCATTAACAGACCACAAAATTGTGAAATATACGTTAAATGGTGAAAACTAACCATACTGAGGATAATGAATATGATGATACATTATAAATGTAAAGCATAATATAATTGTGTCATAAATGAAAATGGACAGGAAAGTAAAACAACAAAACAACTGTAATTTTAACTAAAGACTTAAAAATAACACTTATACAATGTGATAAAGTGGAGTTGAAAAATTTGAGTTAAATAGAAAGATTGTCTGCAGATTAGCGATAAATTCAGGGTATACTAAGGAAAACACAATTTTCGAGTGTGTCCAGGTGAGGCACAAAGATGGACAAGGTAAATTAATTTAAAATTTCTGTATATCGTCAAATCTTAATGCAGTAAAATAAAAAATAAAAGCAATAGTCAAATACTATAGTCAAACACAGACATTTAAAATATTTAATGGCCCCGTTAGGGAGGAAGTCTAGAAAACATGAAAAGAATGTATTTTAAATTATGAATTTATGATAACTGTAGTATACTGCTAACGTATTATATAATTAATTTTGTTCTATATAGAAAAAAATTATGGTATATATCTAAAGCATTGTATAGAAGAAAATGTATTCCTTTACTGTGAAAGAAAAAACAAAACAGTCCTTATCTTAAATACCGGGTAATAAGCCAAAATAAATAAGAAAGGAAAATAAATATACTAATAACAGATATAAACAAGATAAAAATCTGATAAACAAGATCACAGTTTATTCTAATCTAGACTCTTTGGCTGTGACTTAGTACAATTATTTAATGCCTTTTTTCCTACAAAAATGTTAACTGAAATCCACATGCATAATATCGTTCTGCTGAGCAAGCAAAATAAGACAAAATAATTATTTCAAAATAATTATTTCAAGATGAGTATAATGTAGAGCGTAATGATCACGCATTTATCTTTCTAAAGTCACCTAATCAGAACACATTCATTCACTGTGTACTTTTGTGTGTCTTGTTCCTAATTTTAGTAAGTACTTGACTCAGCCCCCACACGGCTCCATTCTCTGCTAAGCTTTTTCAATTGTATGGAACAAATAGTCATTCTTGATTCTTGTGCCAGATGATCGAATAAAAAACTCATTCAGGGCCAGCCTTTTAGCTTGAACGAAATATTTGTGGAACATCATTAGCTACTTTACTTAATGCTGTAATCTGTTAACAAAGATGAATTGGCCATCGTCCCTAGCCTTAGAAAATTTTTAATCTGATGCTGAATTAACTGGGTCCGTCTGTCAACAGAGATGTCAGATTTTAGAATCTTCAAATCATGAGTGAATTCTGTATGCTAGTTTGTTGTTATGATACAAATTCTATTTAACATCAGAAGTCCTTTAGTCATCTTCACAGTCCTTCTGTGTGTGAATAATTTACATGAAAATCAGTAAAGCTCTTGTGTTACATGGTTAGAAACGGGAAGAGTGGACAGAGCTCTCCTTCCATTCATTTAGATTCTCTGCTCATAGCTGTCTGTCCATTGCAGATTGCGCCAAGCCTCACATGTCCAGCCATGCAGAATTGGGGATTGTTCACTGTGGATGATAGAAACCCGACTCCTGGCCTAAGTGGGAAGTGCGGTGGCGTGAGGAAGTGAGGGACTTGTGTAACTGAGAGGGTTAGGCCCGGCTGCTCTGAAGTCGTTCGTTTCTGGCTTCTTTCTCAGGCAGGCTCTGGGAAGTGTGGCCATCAGTAGCTCCAGGCCACATAGTCCATCAGCTGTCTCAAAAGGACAGTCCCTCTTCCATGATAGTTCGAGCAGAAACCACGGTGGCCTCTGCCATGTCCATCCCTGAACAGCTCCTAGTGTGGCCAGACCAGTTCTCTATTAATGGACATTTAGGTTGTATTTAATCTTTTGCTAATTATCCACCGCATTGTTTTCCTGTAGGGCAGAAAGAATAATACTAATTCTACCTAAAATACACTATAAAAGTGACATTTCAATTTTCTTAACTCATGTCTGCTAGATTTACCACACCTCTCAATCCGTCTAGAAAAACTGAGTACTTGAAGTATGTTAGCCATCAGGGAAATGCAAATCCAACCACAATGGTACACCACTTCCTACAAACTAGGATGGCTGTAAGAAAGACACAGGAATTGTTAGCAAGGACATGGAGAAATTGAATCCCCACGCACGGCTAGTGGGAATGTAAGATGGTGCCGTGCTGTGGAAAATAGTTTAGCAGTTCCTCAAAGGGTTAAACATAGAATTACCATATGGCCCAGCAATTCCACTCTTAGCTGTATACCTAAGAGAAATGAACATACACCTCCACACAAAAACTTACACACAAATGGTCATAGCAGCGTTCTTCATGATAGACAAAAAGTGGAAACAACCCAAACGTCTATCCACTGATGAATGGATACATAAAACATACAAATCCATATAAGGAAATACTATCTGGCAATAAAAAGAAGTGAAGTACGGATACACGTTACAACAGAGAGGAACCTTGAGAACACACTAAGTGAAAGGAGCTAGTCACAAAGAACCGCGAACTGTGTGACTCTGTTGATATGAAGTGTCTAGAACAGGCAAACCCGTAGAGACACAAAGTAGATAGTGGCTGCCTGGGGCTGGGGCGAGCGGCGAGACGGTGGTGAAGAGCGCAGGGTTTCTTTCTGGGGTCAGGAGAACGTTCTAAAATTGGTGATCGATGCACAACTCTGAATACACTAAAAGCTTTTAACTGAGTGAACTTATGTATACTGTACTTGAGTGAATTGTATGCTTTAAATGTGTTGACGTCCTGTTGCTTCCAGTTCTTTCTTCAGCTTCAGCAGGCGGCGTTGGAGGTCTTCGCGGAGAACAGCGCTCTCAGCAAACTGCAGCTGGGACAGCTGGCCGCCATGGAGAGCTCCGTCTTTGATGACATGGTCAACCTGTTAGAGCGTCTGAAGCACGACATGTTGACCCGCCAGGTAGACCATGTTTTTAGAGAAGTTAAAGATGCTGCAAAATTGTATAAAAAAGAAAGGTGAGTCCTCTGTATTTTCTTACAAGTCAGTTGTCAACTCCAGTTTGGGGAAACTGAGAAGATGGCACCTGCAGGCACATTTCCACGGGGTTGACATGGCTGAGTTTGGCCTTCCCCGGTGCAGGCTTGTAACTGTTTTTGATGGAAGTCTTTCTAAAATATATTCAGACATTCTTAATCGGAATAAACTGATCATAATTTAACCTTCAGGTGTGTCTGTATATACAGAGAGCTGGCGTATGACGTGGGGTTGAACGGCCTAGCCTGTCACCCATTTACAAAGTAAGGTGCTCCTGGCCGACTCTGCATGCCTGCACTGGGCAGTCTCTTCCACCCCACGATGCCCTGTGGCAGTCTCTGTGACCTCCGCCAGACCGGGAGCTCCTTTGGAGCAGGCAGTGTGTCTGTCCTGGCACAGTCCCTGTCACACAGATTCCTTATCATCAGTTTGGAAGTATTATTAGTCCCTGTTTTGCTGAAAATTAGAGCATAAAATTAGCTGATGTCTTAAAGGCTAATACAGTTTATATTTTAACTGGTTTTTAATTGTAGCTATATTAAAATCTTGAGACTTAAAACAAATTTAGTCTGTCATCCTCATTAAATAGAGGATATTTAATTGAGAGCTAAAGTATAAATATGGTTATATTTATTTTCTGAGAGCGCTTTTAATGTTGAGCTGTACATGTTTTCTTCTCCAAATGCCCCAGGACAGGACACTTGCTCAAATTTAACGTGATTTGTTAAATTAAGTGATGAAAAATGTTCTAGTGGCAATGACGTTGCTACAGGCAGTGCTGTTTCGTTCTCTCCAGATGGCTGTCCTTGCCGTCGCAGTCAGAGCAGGCAGTGATGTCCCTGTCCAGCTCAGCCTGCCCGTTGCTGCTGACGCTGCGAGACCGGTTACTGCAGCTGGAGCAGCAGCTTTGCTTCTCCTTATTTAAGATTTTCTGGCAAATGCTTGTAGAGAAGCTGGACATACACATCTACCAGGAGGTGAGTAAGAGTAGACCTCGTTTACAGGCTGTGGCGGTAAAGGCAGCTGTCGGATGAACTCTTCTTCGTTTCAGATCATTCTTGCCAATCACTTCAATGAAGGCGGGGCTGCTCAGCTGCAGTTTGACATGACCCGGAACCTTTTCCCTTTGTTCTCCCACTATTGCAAGAGACCGGAAAATTATTTTAAACAGTAAGCTCAATATTTAACAATTCGTATTGACGTGTGAAATTGTTAGAGGAGGCTGATGCTCTTTTTAACAGCGTTAGGGTTCCTGGGGTGCTTGGTGGAATAAATATGGCATCAATTAGAATTTTAAAACATTCACTGTGTACCAAAATAATATGGGACCCATGACCCCAAAAAGTTTCTCAGAACTGGATACAAATTATCTGTTGGGCTTTGTTTTCTAGCATTTAGTTTAATGCTCCTATTTGCTTATTACTGGGGAGATAAATAGAAAATGAAAGCAAGTTTAGTTCTGCCAGATCCAATAAATAGAAGAAATTAAAAATACGTTTAGTACCTAATAGGCCAGGACTGAAGAAAATGCTTTATTAAACTCTTAGTATTAGTTTTGGTTTTAAACATAACTATTAATATATGTAAGAAAAATTCTTAGAAGTATTTTTAGAAATTGTTGATTTAAAATTTAAATTATTTGGGGAGCCTCTGAGATTATAAAGTATTCCTTTTAAAATTATTATAAAATGAAAGATTATTTTTGCTCGTTTCAGTAAGATGTCTATTTCTGTGTTTTTGATTGAGTGTTCCGCCTTTCTGCTACTTTCATTTTATCCCTCAGTTTTCTCTTTTCCCACGTCCCAGTCAACCTCAAGTTTTAGCTATATTGAATAGACAGTATCAAGTATTATATTTTGAGAAGTAATGGATACCATTGAAAACAATGATCCTATTACATGATAGTAATCTAGTGAAATATAAACTCTTTACACACACATAGTCCTAACATGTTAAAAGAGCCAAACAATAAATCCACAAATAGTTGATATGGTTTTACAGAGAGAGGACATGGGCTGGCTGTGCAGGGAAGCTGTTAGCGTCTCCAAATGAAATTCTTAGGGAATAATATGGATGATAGATAATGGACACCTCATTTCGCTCTTGCCCTTCCTTCTCCCCCAACAGTGTGAAAGAAGCCTGCATCGTGTTGAACTTGAACGTGGGATCTGCCCTGCTCCTGAAAGATGTCCTGCAGTCAGCTTCGGGGCAGCCTCCTGCCACAGCTGCGTTAAATGAAGTTGGGATTTACAAACTGGCCCAGCAAGATGTGGAGATTCTACTCAATTTGAGGACAAACTGGCCAAACACTGGAAAATAACGCATCTTTTTTTTTTTTTAACAAAGAGGAAGCCAATTAGATTTCAAGTTATATGATGAAGTTTTTTTTTTTTAAATTGGCCCTGAGCTAACATCTGTTGCCAGTCTTCTTTTTTTCTTCTTTTTCTTCTTCCCAAAGCCCCCAGTCCATAGTTGTATATTCTGGTTGTAGGTCCTTCTATTATGCTGTGTGGCACACCACCTCAGCGTGGCTTGATGAGCCACGCTAGGTCCGTGCCCAGGATCCGAACTGGTGAAACCCTGGGCCACTGGAGCAGAGCGCACAAACTTAACCACTCAGCCATGGGGCCAGCCCCTGAAGTTCTGAATTAATGAAACTGGACAACTGAAAACTCAGTAGAATCATTTATTCCTTGGACTTATGGTGTTATTAAAATGCTGACCATATTTCCTGAGTCCTCTTGTTCCTAAGAAAACAAAAATAGAAGACTCAGAAGCCACGAAAACTCAGAGTAATTCCATTTACAAATAAAAATGCTGAATATGTCTGTTGAATAAAATACAAGAGTAGAGATAATAACTTATAACCAACTTTCAATTTTCTACACTAATTAAGGGAGACTTTTGTGGATAATCAAACACAGCAAATAAATTAAAAAAAAATCACTTTAGAATGCACGGTTGTGAGTGAAGTTCCTGTGTCTAGTTTGGAAATTAAATAGGATGGCGCTCATTTTCCACAAGTGTCCTTCCATTCAAAATACTTCCTAGTTCCATTCCATATGACAGTGGCATCCTTTGTTTTGGATGAAACGTTTCAGGCCAGAGCCCTGGGCCTCATTCTTTTCCTGGGGTAGAGAATGTAATTAAACATTTTTTATTTAATATTTATGTAACTGATGATGATGAGATGGGAATCCTAAACTTTCTTTTTTCTTCTCACTTTTCCGTGGCCTTGGATCACGTTAAATAACGGCTCCTTGATTAATAAATCCTCAGAGAGCAAAACTTTTAAACAGATGGAGCTAGATTAGCTGGAGGCTTTCTACCATTATCAAATTTTATTCCAGTGACTTTTTTTTTCTGATTTAGTATTTAGTTAGTACTTTTCGTGCTGTAATATCTTAAATCAAAAATCATCAGGCTGGCGTGCCACCTATACTATTGATAGACATTTGCTTTGTGATAAACGATTCGGAGGAAATATGTTGAGAGAAATTCTATTACTAAGTTTTATACAGAGATTTTCCAACTAGCGTATTGAGCTCAAAGCTTTTCTGTTAGTTCTAGCAGACTGGGGCTCCTCTCCCTCATTCTTTGAGAATCGCTGGGGTTTCCCACTGAGGAAAGAATGAAGCCGCCTCTGGAGTTTCCTGGCTCAGGCATCTTCCTCCTCCCCGCCTCTTCTCTTCCCCACCCGCCTCCCCTTCCCCCAGGCTTCACTCTCCACCCTCTGTCCTCACTTTCTAGTCAGCTGAAAGTTTCAAGGGAATGAAGCGTTTCCATCAAAAGGTAGGAACCTCTGTTTTAAAACGTGTTACTTGTCCTTCAAAATCATGCCACATTATTTAAATATTAGTCACTTAAAAATAAACTTACACTTCACTCTTGAACTTATCCAAAGTTATTGCATGCCCATCATCTTTTAAAACTTCATCCGCAGTACACAGACCCAGGGTTTTTAGGGCTAGGAAAGCCAGAATGAAAAGTCAGAATAAGAAGAAAGGAAAATTTACAAAGTGAGAATTATTTTCAGCTAGAGTGAGTTATGGAATGGTCATGAGCTATGACCTCCGTTGGCAGAAGATACTGACCTTCTTTGTACTGCACAAATGATATGGTGCCTTTCTTCGAGGAGTCCATCATGTCAAACATAGCCGCGATGTTCGAGTGATCCATAAAGAAAGGGAAAGCCACACCTGTTGCTTTGGCAATTCTCAGTTTTTCCAATATAGCTATTAAATACTCTCTTGGTTTTTCTGTAAAAAAAAAAAATAGTTCCAATTTTTTCTGACCTGAAATTAAAATATGTCACAAGTGGAAACAGTCATTTAACAATTATTAAATACCTATGTTCAAGGTACTGTAGTAGGCACTGGGGTTATAGGCCTTGCTTGCAGGAAAGGTAAGACATGGGACAATTAATCGCAGACATAAGTGCTCTACCCCGGGCGCTTGAATAAAAAAGTCCAGCAATTAGACCTGGGCCTTTTTTTTTTAGAGCTTTTCAGGTGATTTTAATTTGCAGACAGTTGAAAACAGAAGGAAAAAAAAGGAACAGCATGATGTAGGAAACAAGGTGGTCGGCTAACAAAGGGATAAAGTATAAATAAAAACAGACTGTCAGATTAATATCGTCTTCCGATTAGGAAGCGTAAGTTAATTTCTAACATACAAGCAGTATTTTGGATAAATAAGCTGTCTTTCATTTAAGCAATGTGAAAAATGAAAAAAATCAAGATCAATCCACTTTCCAGGAATAATGCAGGTCAGTTGTCATGAAAAGAGGACAGAAGTAAAGAGGGAGCAGCTTAGATGGGGAATGCCACACCTACTGTTCCATCATTTTCTTTCAATTTACTCTATACATTTACTCTAGGATTTACTCTATACATTTGTTAAATTATTTTTTTAAAACTTATGTCATTACTGAACATTTCATACATATATATAAGTAGGCAGAAGGGTATAATGAACCCATCACCAACTTCAACTGTTAGAATTTGTGGCCAGTCTTATTTCACCATAATCCCGTGCAGTTCCCCTCTTCCTGTATTATTTTGAAGTAAATCACAGCGATCATATGTCATTAATAAATATTTGCGTGTGTATCTCTAAAAGGTAAGGGTTCCTTTTTCCTTTTTTGTTGAGGTGTAATTGACATGTAACATTGTGTAAGTTTAAGGTGTACAACATGTTGATTTGATACATTTATATGTTGCAATCTGATTGCCATTGTAGTGTTAGCTAATACTTCTATTGTGTCACATAATTATTTCTCTTCTGTGGTGGGAATAATTAAGATCTAGTGTCAGCGAGTTTGATGTTTATATATAATACAGTATTGTCTACAATCACTGTGCTGTGCCTTAGATCTCCAGGACTTATCTACTAGTTGCAAGTTTGTACTCTTAAACATCTCTCCTATTTGCCCCTCTCCAGCCCCTGATAACCATCATTCTACGCTCTGTTTTTACGAGTTTGGCTTTCTTAGATTCCACATATAAGTGAGATCATGCAGTGTTTGTCTTTCTCTGACTTTTCTCTCTTAGCATAATGTCCTCAAGGTTCATCCATATTGTTGCAAATGGCGGGGTTTCCTTTTTTCTCATGGCTGAATAATATTCCCATTGTATATATATCCCATATCTTCTTTATGTATTCATCTGTTGACGGACAATTAGCTTGTTTCCATATCTTGGCTATTGTGAATAATGCTGCAATGAACATGGGAGTCCAGGTATCTCACAATATCTTGTTTCCATTTCCTTTGGATATAGATCCAGAAGTGGAATTGCTAGATCATAGGGTAGTTCTATTTTTAATTTTTTAAGGAACCTCCATACTGTTTTCCATAGTGGCTGCACCAATTTACATTCCCACCAACAGTGCACAGGGTTCCCTTATCTCCACATCCTCGCCAAAGACCCAAGATAAAGATAGTGTTTCTTCCTGAGCATCGACCATACTCTGAAACATAGCATGAAACATTTATATGAAGAAATGGATACATCTGTAGAAGAGCAAAACTATACACTTTTAGGATAAAACAACTAATTTCAAAGAAACTTACTATGCAGCATCAGGCGACGGTCTCGGACGCTAAAGGTTACAAGTCGCCTTTCCTCTGCCATTAGGAGGACTCAGATGGGAACCATTGAGAAGCATGGCCTATGAACTCTGGACGCCAGCCAAACCCTTCTGTAGCTTCTCCACCCCCTTATCTTAGCTCAGTGTTTCCTCACCTGTGGTTTTCCTCCCCCCCTTTTGGAGTTTAAAGATGTTTCAAGGAGTTCACATTGTTACAGGTGGTAGCAGCATCTCAATTTTTTTAATTGATAATTATTTAAATCATTTATGGGATGGAGATTATGTTACTAATGTGTAACTATTCCTAGACTTCAGTCCTTATGCCCTGCTGCTCAGAGAATTTGTCTTTATCTGCTTAGATTCTCTTTTCCCCACCAGACCTTCTACAGGAGAATTCTGTTTTTGTCAGATGGGGTCAAAGTTTTTCGTGTTGAAGGAAAAAAAAGAATCCTCATTACACTAAATTGGCTGACATAATAAAGAGTTTGAGAGAAAAAGGCCAGGAAGGGAGTGGGAGACAAAAAAGTCTACAAATTTAAAAAACCCCACAAGTACCTAGCATAATGAATTTTTAAAAAAACAGACAAATAACAAAAACCCACTTCAAGTCATATAAACATTTAGAACACCAGGGATAAGATAAAAGGACAATCCTAAAAACTTCCAGAAAGAAAAAAACATGTCTTATATACAGATCAAGAATCTGATGATATCAGACTTCTTCAGAGCAACACCGGAAGTTAGAAGACAACGGAGAAATGCTCTCTAAATGCTGAGGGCCATATTTTCCAACCTAGAACAGAGTCCACTCTAGATGTTTGAGTGGAGGAGAAGACACTTCCACACACTTGAGTCCTCAAAATACTTACTGCTCAAAACACACTGTCTGAGGAAGCCACTAGAAGAAGGCGGGAAAACAAGAAAGGGAAATCCAAGTGCCATAAAACAGTCTCTAAGCACAGGAGAGAGGCGAAGATGGTTCTTAGGCTCCCAGTGAGAGGAGTTCCTGAGTAATAACTGTACAGCAGGGCAGTTAAGCGATCAGCTCAGACTGGAGCAGGAAGACAGAGCTAGGGGGCTGGGGTGGTGTTTTCCTGATGAACGTAAATGAACGAGAGGAGATCTATACTGGTGACAAAAAGGGGATATGGACAAATTGGTGATAATTACACAGGAAATTTAAGCAAACGTTTAAAATATAGTATTATTAACTTCAGGGCAAACAAAAAAGGAAATACAATCATTGCGTACTATATGGATTAGCTGTGCATGTTTGCCTAATAATAACAATGTAAATTCTGAATACTGGTCAGAGCAACATTGTGTTCTAACTTTATCGGGAAGACCGGGGTGAGTGGGAGCAGGTGTGTGTGTTTGCGTGCTGTCACTCCATATGGAGGATGGCAAGTTACAATTCTGCATCCTGGGGAGAAGGACATCAAGCCATTTTCACCCTAAGACGGCTTTTTAATTTACGTACCACACCAAAATTACGACATGAATCAAATTTTGTAAGGTGTCAGGGAAAGCTGTCTCCTCAAGAACATCCTGCTGTCTCACCCTATCAATTGTTTTTAACAGATTAAACCCTCTCTGGGGGCAGGGACAACATTGGAAACATCCGTTGCTTGCGAGACGTAAGGATGATTTCCACATTATTCCTTTAGTTCCCATGAGATCGCTACTATGATTATCCCCGTTTTCCAGAAGAGGAGACTGCAGGTCAGGTTCTTGCCCACAGACACACAGTACTAAGGGATGGAGGCAGGAGCCTGGCTGCCGGACCGGAGCCTCTCCCCCCCACCAGGAGCCCTCCACATGCCGAGTCCCGAGGGCCCTGGCGCGTGTCTAACGAAGGGCACAGAGCACACCGGCAGCAGAAGGCTCAGCAGCCGAAGGGGCAGGAGAGAGAGGGTGTGCGTGCGGAGGTGGGGGCATCCCCGAGGGACGCTGGCCCCGCCAAGGAGCGGGCTGGACGGATGGCCGTCCTGGGAATTTCTGGGGACCGCTTGGCAGGCAGGTGGGACAGAAAGCCGAGCGCCAGGGTACACGCTTACCCGGCCGGATGAAGAGGAGGACGCTGGTGAGATACTTTAGCAACTCCATGATCTGATGTTTTTCCAGGTAATTCCTGGCCTCGCGCTCCCGGCTGCCGCCGGCCTCCATCGCTGCGCGTTGCGCCGTTGCTAGGTGACCAGAGCGCGCGGGCCAGGTGCGCCCCCGCCGGCCGTGCCCCGGCCGAGCTCCCCGCGCCCGCCGTGCCCGGTGCGCCCCCACCCGCTGTGCCCTGGCCGAGCTCCCCGCGCCGGTCCCGGCTGGGGGCTGGGCCTGAGTGTGTTTTCCCTTTTCTGTCTCCAGCACCTGGCTCAGAACTTGTCGATCCAATGAATGAGAATGAACTACTAACAGAAGGAGCTTGTGTAGTTCCGGGGGTGTCCGATGGAGAGTCCTAAGCAGCATCTTGGGCGTCAGCGGCCAGCTGCACGGCGCTGGCCGTGGGGCAGGAGCTGGCCCGTGGGCTCTACCGGATTGTGGGTCCTGAAGCGCCTGGGTCCTGAGCCCCAGCATCCCTGTTTGCCTGGAGCTGGTCTCAGGAGACAGAGACCCCCCGTGTCAGTGGTCTTGAGGGAGAGTCACTGAGTAACGTGGGATGCAGGTGGCCAGGAGGGCCTGGACTCAGTCCTCCCAGTACCTGAGAAACTAAACGCTAGGCTGGGACTTCTGTCCACGGGGGCCAGGCTCTGAACCTGTGCCCTTACCCTTCACTGTGGAGTTAGCCCAGAACAGGCACTTTAGGAAGAGGAAGGACAAGTGGCCACGTGACAATATGCTCAGCCTCTTCACCAATACTGTGAGCAAATTAAAACCACCAGAAAATACCATTTTACATCTGCCAGACTGGTGAAAACTACGAAGTAGGACAATATCAAGCGCTGACAAGGATAGAGTGCAACAAAACAGTCAGTGAGATGGGAGCGTAAATTGGAACGTCTCCTTTAGAAAATGGGTTGGAGTTATCTCAGTAATTGACACGTTTCTACACTGTGACCCAGACATTCCACTCCCTGTGTACCAGGACATGTATATGAGAATCTTCACCCAGCGCTCTTCATAACAGAAAACACTGAACACTTCAAGCCCAGATGTCTTCAGGAGTAGAACGGATTTTTAAAAACTGTGTATATTACACCAGATACACAGTGGAATGCTATAAAGCATTGCAACAATGCATTGTAGCTACTTGCAACAATATGCGTGACTCTCAAAAACATTGTCTTAAGAGACTATGTACTGTAGGAATCAATTGATAGAAAGTTAAAAAACATACAGAACTAAGAATATATTGTTGACAGGTTCAAATGTGTGTAGGAAATAGAATAAGAAATGCAAGGGAGGGGCCGGCCTGGTGGCTCAGCGGTTAAGTGCACACGTTCCAGTTCGGTGGCCCGGGGTTCGCTGGTTGGATTCTGGGTGCAGACATGGCACCTCTTGGCAAGCCATGCTGTGGTAGGCATTCCACATATAAAGTAGAGGAAGATGGGCACGGATGTTAGCTCAGGGCCAGTCTTCCTCAGCAAAAAGAGGAGGATTGGCAGCAGTTAGCTCAAGGCTAATCTTCCTCAAAGAAAAAAGAAAAGAAGAAGAAATGCAAGGGAATGATACACACCCAATTCAGCGTAGTGTTTACCTCGCAGGTGGGAGGAAAGGGAGTGGGTTCGTGGAGGAATATCCTGGGAATTCCGAGTGTGACGGTGATGTGCCTTTCTTTACCTGAGCAGTGTATACACGGGTGCTCATGGATTATGATTTATTAACAGTAATTTTTAAGTAACTGAAAGATAGAGGGTTGGAAAGAGGAGCCAGAAAGTCAATATCAGAAAGCTGAACCAAACCGGACGCAGAGGAAGGTAGCCGAGGGGCTGGGGGCATGACGGGGACCGAATCTCCTGACTTCAGGCAGCAGAATCCTTGAAAGAAATTGCACGTGGAATCTCTGTATGCGGAACAGATCTAAGAGAGCACTACATTGGGATTCAGGTAGAATGACAGGGTCCCTTTACTGAAGCTGCTTTAAGTGTACTTTTCGCACAGAGGCGTGGCCGAGTGATCCTAGTGACAGAATTAACTGGAGGCCTGGAGCCCTGGTGCAACTAAGCTGCCAGAGCAGATGCATTACTTCCGGGCCTGTTGACCTGAGGGCCCGTTTGGACCCCTGGTTTCTGGTGGGTTCTTGGGAGAATTTGAAAACTACGTGGGCTGTTATTCTTCAGTGTATTTTGATCCATCTTTTGGGGACTTGCTTTATGTTCCCTGGTGGAAGGGACAGTGAAACACAAAGAGCAAAGCCTAAATTATGTGCCCCCTCTCCACATTATGACCACCTAAATTCTTGACCCATCAGGGTTGACCAAAGATGTGTGATCACTTAGGAAAGTGACTCTGGCTCAGGACAGCAGAGGCCAGACAACGGCAGGGGCACTAGAACGGAGAGGGACCTCCGCAGAGGGGACAATGGCTATGGGCAGCAGAAGAAGAGGACTTGAGTCACAGCAAGCAGAGGGGGCTGCTCGTGGTGTCCTTTGGCTGATTGGCCCAAGGCCAGCATGGCCTGGGAAAAGCAAAGTCAAAAATGTGAGGAACGTCCCTTCGTGGAGGGAGAGCAGACTGCGTGTTGGTGTCCCAAAGACAGTGACTTCTGCCCAGCACTCTAACTCAAGACATTTGGTCCTCTCCTTGGGAACCTCATTTACTTCCTCTCCAGAATTAGCTCCTGAATCAATAGCTCTGCTCTTCGAACCCCAAATGGCACTGAAACCTCGAAAGACACTGAAACTGCAACAATCTAATTTGCTCTCCCTGTGAGTCAGGCTGAGGCGAGCGCATCGGTTGCTGCAGACATCTTCCCGGGTTGCTAATTGCTTTCTGTCCCAACAAGCCTGGGTGCCTTTGTCTGCTCAGGGCTCCCTCTCACCGCAGACCTCGGGCAGCTGTGGCCCCACCGCTCAATTTCCCTGGAAATCGTGCTAAAGAGAAATGTCCAGATGCCACCTAGTGGAGTGAGCTATTCTCTGCTGATGCCGTCTCTTAATAAGCCCGTTTGGGCTTAATTGCTTATCATCATCAATATCATCATCCTAACATCTCTCCTTTGTCTTTGACTCCTTGTCCTCCACCTCCTTATTATTACTAATCCGTTTAGTGGGTGGGAGAGTAACTCCAGGTGGAAGGCATTAATGCGGTGGTCCTCAGCCAGGACTGCACCGTAGGACCACCCGGGGTCCTTTAGAAAGTCCTGAGCCTTGGGTCCCGTGAAACTGAATCTCTTGGGATGGGGCCTGAAGATCTGTAGTTTTATTGGTGTTGTTTTGAACAGCATTGTTGAGGTATAATTAATATTTAGGAAGCCGCACATATTTAAGGCGTGCCCGTTGATAAGTTCAGATGTTTGTAGGTATCCATAAATCACTGCAGTCGAGATAAGGAGCATACCTATCACCCCAGAAGTTTCCCTGTGCCTCTTTCTAGTTCTTCCCTTCACCCGTCCTTAACCCGGCCCTCCATTGCCAGGCAACTACTGACCAGCTGTCTGTAACTCTAGATTAATTTACGTTTTCTAGACTTTTACATAAATGGAGCCATACAGTATGTACTATTTTTTTGATCTGATGTCTTTCACTCAGTATAATTATTTTTTGAGATTCACTCATGTTGTTGCATCTATCAATAGTTCAGTCCTTTTTACTGCTGAGTAAGAATCCGTGGTGTGGATAGACCACAATTCATTTATCCATTCACCCATTGATGGCCAGTTGGGTTGTTTTCAGTTGTTTATGACAACTAAAGCTGCTCAGAACATTCATGTACAGATCCTTGTGTGGACATATGATTTCATTTCTCTTGCATAAATACTTAGGAGTGGGATGACTGGATCATATCGTAGGTGTACATTTAACTTTTTTTTTTTTTTTTTGGTGAGGAAGATTGGCCCTGAACTAACATCCTTTGCCAATCTTCCTCTTTTTGCTTGAGGAAGATTGTCACTGAGCTAACATCTGTACAAATCTCCCTCTATTTTACGTCGGATGCCACCACAGCGTGGCTTGTTGAGCAGTGCTAGGTCCGTGCCTGGGATCTGAACCTGTGAACCCCAGGCCGCCGAAATAGAGCACACTGAACCCAACCACTACGCCACCAGGCCAGCCCCATGTTTAACTTTTTAAGAAACTGCCAAACTGTTTTCCAAAGTGGCTGTACCGTTTTGCATTCCTGAATCAGTAGCTATTAAAGGCTTCCCAGGTAATCCTAGTGGACAGCCGGACCGAGACCCTCGTTGTGGCAATGTGCGGGGGTTGAGCTGAAGGTCCGGGAAATGGTGATCAGGCTGAGTCCCTGCAGTCTAGGAGCTCCCAGCTCGTACCTGGTGTAGCATGTCTCAACCCAGGATGCACACTGGAATCTCCCCGGGAGCCTTTAAAAAATGTAGCGTCTGGCGGCCAGCCTTACGGTGCAGCGGTTATGTTCGTGAGGTCCGCTTCAGTGGCCCGGGGTTCACTGGTTCGGATCCCAGGTGCAGACCTATGTGCCACTTGGCACGCCATGCTGTGGCGGCATCCCACATACAAAATAGAGGAAGGAGGACACAGGTGTTAGCTTAGGGCCAGTCTTCCTCAGCAAAAAGAGGAGGATTGGTGACAGATGTTAGCTCAGGGCTAATCTTCCTAAAAAAAAAATAAAATACAGTGTCTGCCCCTTCACCCCCCTGAGAGTCTGACAGAATTGCTCTAGGGTGGGAGTACAGGGGTTGGGGGCTGCCTCAAGCATCACAACTTTTCCACAGCTTTCTGGGTGGTTCTAGAGCAGGGAGTACCCAACTGTGCTGCTTTGCCAGGACTGTGGGGCGTCCAGAGCCAGGAAACTTTCAACGAGAAAACCGGGCAAGTCCCAGGTCAACTTAACACTTGGTCACTCTATCTGGGGACCACCAGCATGAAGAGCCCGGGCTTTGGTGTCGAGTGGACTCGTCAATCTGCCCGTCAAGCTTGGAGTTACAGCTCAGGGTTGGTGTGTGTTTGGGGCTGGGGAAGTATGAAAAGGAAAGTGGGGGGACATGAGTGGCCAGAACAGACTGTGGGCTGATTCCCTCTGTGCATTTTCTCTTTCAATCAGGGACGATTCAGAGATGTCTCAGCTAGCAGTTTGGTTGCTGTTAAGAAGGAGGCGAGGGGCCGGCCCGGTCGTGCAGTGGTTAAGTGCGCACGTTCCACTTTGGTGGCCCGGGGTTTGCCGGTTCGGATCCCGGGTGCAGACATGGCACCGCTTGGCAAGTCATGCTGTGGTAGGCATCCCACATATAAAGTAGAGGAAGATGGGCACAGATGTTAGCTCAGGGCCAGTCTTCCTCAGCGAAAAGAGGAAGATTGGCAGCAGATGTTAGCTCAGAGCTAATCTTCCTCAAAAAGAAAAAGAAAAAAAAGAAAGAAGGAGGGGAAAAAAATATAAAGTGTAATTTTTCTGAGAAAATATATGGTGAGGCAGTGTCCTGTAGTGGCCTCTGGGGCTGGAGCACGTCACTCTAAAACCCGGTTTTACCACTGCCGGTTAATAACTGTGTGATCTTGGGCAAAACCCTAACTTCTCTGCCTCAGTTTCCTCATGGGTAATTTATCTATCTCACAGGAGATGTCTTGAGGACGAATGAGTTAATATATGTAAAGCTCTTTAAAAAAGGGATGATGGACATGTACCAAGTGCTACATAAGTGTTTGTCATTGTTATCTTAATAGGCTTTTTTTTCCTTGAGGAAGATTAGCCCTGAGCTAACATCTGCTGCCAATCCTCCTTTTTTTGCTGAGGAAGCCTGGCCCTGAGCTAACATCTGTGCCCATCTTCCTCTACTTTATATGTGGGACGCCTGCCACAGCATGGCTTGACAAGTGGTGCCATGTCCACACCCGGGATCAGAACCCGCGAACCCCCAGCCACTAAAGTGGAACGTGTGAACTTAACCACACAGCCACTGGGCCGGCCCCTTAATAGGCTTTTAAAACGAGAGAGGGGGAAATCATGACAAAAATCTAGTCTCTATAACCTGTGTCCACAGGCCCTCCTACTTGCTTTCCTATGGAAAGATTTTTTTGTGTAAGATTTCAGATTTTGTGTTGCAGCTTTAAAAACTCTAGACTCGTGGCTCTGTGTGGCAATGCAGGAGGAACTGAAGGTATATCTACCATACTCTTAATGTTCTTGTGCAGATCGTAAGGGAGACACAAGTCTGGAACCTGATGATTTTATTTCCACCAAGTCGTTTTATTGGCAAGCTGCATTTTTAGGTTTTTAAAGACACAGAACACGGTCTAGTGGCGACACCACGTTAGTCTTTGTGTGAGGGAGGCTGAGACAGAAGCCTGTTTTCGCTTTGCAACTGTGACTTAGGTACACGGGCTTCTGCAGAACTCCAGTCTCAAAAGGTACCTCTCAGTCTTTGTGAAATGGTAACGTTCAATCATCTGAGGTACTACCCCATCCGCTCAGAGGCTGTGTCCAGGGTCTCCTCGTTCTTCATTGACTTCAAAAAGCAAAACTGTTCCGTCCAGCCCTGGTGGCCCAGTGGTGTAGTGGTTAAGCTTTGGCGGCCTGGCGTCAGGTCCCCGGTGCAGACGTACACTGCTCGTGCCCAGGCTGTGGTGGTGACCACATACAAAATAGAGGAAGATTGGCAACAGATGTTAGCTCAGGGCGAATCTTCCACAGCAAAAAAAAAAAAAAAAGCAAAGATGTAAAAACATTTTTAAACACCAATTTAAATCCATTTTGCAAAACATCAATGTGTAGAAAATGTCAAGAGAGTGGCCATAGTAGAAAGAATTTAAAAAGATTGAGATAATGGATCTGGTGCTATGTTATTCCCTTTACAGTACTTCATCAGAATTATTATTTTTAAAAAATTCTAAAATAGTTTAAGGCTCATAAGAGGTTGTGAAAGAGTACAAAGAGTTCCCGTGTCTCCTTCCTTGACTCCTCCCAATGATAATATCTTACATAACCATAAACATTGTCATTGGCAAACTGGGAAATCAACGTTGGTCCAATACCATTAACTCAGGAACAGACCACATTTGGACCTTAGTGGTTTTTACATGAACTCTTTTTTTTCTGTTCCGTTTCATTTTTGAGGCTACTTCTGTATTTCAGAATATCATATTATAAACTGAGCCTAAATCTAGCTCCCGTCACACCAGCTAGGTCTGTTGAAGCTTTAATTAGGCCCATCAAATTGAAACCCAGAACAAAATTTACAAACAACAACCTTCCTTGAGCTTCCAGCTGCTGTGCATGTGGGATGACCTCACATGATCACGGCTTACACAGGCAGCCAGGGACCCTGTGCCAAGAGGCTGCCCCACTTACAGGCTGTGTGATCTTGACCTCTCTAAATCTGGTTTTCTCATCTGTAAAATGGGGGTAATAATTTTACGTATCTCATAGATTTATTGCAAGGGTTAAATTAGAAAAGATGTGAAACACATAATCAATAGCATTATTAGTTTAACAGTATTACTGCTGACCACTGCCGTCACCACCAGTACCACCAGTACCACCACCAGGGGAATCCCTGTCCTTGTAGCCATTTTCTATTTTTTTGAGGAAGATTAAGCCTGAGCTAACATCTGCTGCCAATCCTCCTCTTTTTTGCTGAGGAAGACTGGCCCTGAGCTAACGTCCATGTCCATCTTCCTCTACTTTATATGTGGGATGCTAGCCACAGCATGTAGCAATTTTCTTGATGTTAGAGCAGTGCAGGGATGGCGTGGACCTGGGCATCTACTCTGGGTGCAGGCTGGAAGTCTTTACTCCCCTGACGGTTGGCAGACAGTGGCATTGAAGGATGTGGTCTCTCATGGTTGGGATGGTGGCCAGGCAGCATACAATCCTATCTTCCCTGGGTGAACCTCAGAATGCATTTCCCAAAATAATACTGCTGCATTAATATCAGACTTTCGTGGGGTCTACAGGCTTTTGTGGCTTGTCCTGCAACCTCGTCACCCTTGATATTTCATTTAAATGGAAGAATATATTAGGTTCCAAATGAAACATTAATACAGCCCACAGAGTGGGGATTGCTTGTATAAGAAAAATAGATAATTGCTTATATTCCATTTTTGAAACTGACATCCACTTTGCCCCAATGCCCTTTTGAAGCAGAAATAAGTTTAAAAGAAAAATAAAAAGGGATAAAAAATTGTTGATTTGAATGTTGGTCATTTCCCAGTGACAGCAAAGTTCTCCTTTTTGGCCTTACTAATGGATTAAATTATTTCGTGTAGTTTAACGTGAATTAATATAGAGTTGCTGGGCATCAGCATGTCTGTTGGTGCGCCGGAACTGGCTCGCCCAGGCACACAAGAGTCCACTGTGCTCCCCACCCCCTCTGTGGTCAGTGAGGTCACAATGGCAGCCTGAAATTGGTTGGCCATGGTGGGCATATTAACATCACAGAAACCAGCAGCAAATGCTTCCCCTTGTCACCCCAAAGCGGGGTGTTCAATGTTTACCAGCGCACCACCGACTCCTTCATTTTTTAATTCAACAAACATTTATTGTATGCCAACTGTATGCCTACCGCTGTGTTAGGAACCATACAGCATTGAACTAGATAGCCTTTTGGAACTTTAAGAGGGTCCCTAAAGATAATTTTGAAGTCCATGGAAACGTGAAATATATACACAGTTTTGAGTGAATAAGCCCCCACGTGTCAGTGTAACACGTGGTAATCCACAGCCAGCTTTGCCGGCAAAAAGTCTCCTTGGGAAAGAGCACTGGGATGGCTCTTAAAGCCAACCCCTCGTCCCATTTCTACCACCTCCAGGAAAGTGCGTTCCACAGCTAATCATTGTAATCAGTTATATGTGATCACTTTTAGCTTTTCTCTGGCTCTGGAGCCAGACGTTGTAAGCCTCCAAGCCTAGAGCCAGACTCTGCGCTCTGTAAACACAGATGTGAGACCAGCTGATGGGTCCTGTGTGGCTCATCACTTAGGCTCCTGATATGATACTTACCTATGTTTTAAAAATATCAGAGCAACACGCACGAAGTGTAACAAATTAAAATTCCACCGTTTATGATGAAAAGAGAGACAGTCTCATGCCTCCTCCCCCTTTCGACCCCACCCCAGGGTAGCTCTCCCTGCTGGGCCTGGTGTCCTTGAAGCCTGAGTCTCAGTTTTTCCAGAAAATAACACTTCAGTCCCCTGCGTGGGAACAACAGCCCCCTGGCAGCTTGTGGGAGGTGAAGGTGGCTCTGGGGATCCAACGACCTCACATGAGACTTTCGAACAGCCCTTCCTCATTTTCAACCCATGGCTGCACCCCACCCCCCAAACCCATGGTCCCTACTACTTCTGAGGGATTTGGGGAGAAAATGGGCTTCTCATTAGTATTCCCCTCAAACCACTTTGTACCTTTCTTCTTTCTGCTAAGACAATTATCACTCCAAGTCTGCCATTTACCTTTTGTGTCCGTGGGTAAACTCTTATGTTTCAAAGTGCACAGTGAAATGAGCGAATCTTAAGTATACAACCTGATAAATACTTCGCCAAATGATGATCTTCACTTAACAAGCTCCCAGGTCAAGATACAGAACATTTCCGGCGCCAGAAACCTCCCTTATGCCCCTAAAGGTAACAGCTGTTCTATAAACCTGTCTGTTTGTATTCCCGGCTGTAATTCACCAAGGTTACTTTGAATGCCAATCCATTAATGAAAACGTTGAGCAGTGCTGGGCTCAGCGTGGACCTGGCGGCAACATCCTCCAAGTGCTTGAAGGTGAGTGCCGGCCGGGAGGCGTTCGCTCTGGTTATGTTTGTGTCCTCCAGCAGACTGAGTTAGTCCTCCACTCACTGCTGGGCACCTAGTCCACATCAGAAGGTTCTGAGTTCATTGAGTTGGACAGAACCGAAAGGCTTGTAAAAATTGCAAACAAAAACACACATCTGATTCCATCCGAAAGAAAAGCCCCAGAGTCATGTTTTTCCTCTCCATTTTCTTTGCCCTATTCCAATAATGTGCCAGAGTTGTTACCCTCTCTCCCTGCCAGCCCCCAACGCTGTGTCTGGATTATTCAGGAACATGGGGGAGATTGGGGGGACCGGGGGTGAGTGGTACGACTGGCTAGGAAATCAGAGAGGGCAGTGGAGTGAGTTGAGAGAAAATGGTAGTCCTCACAGAGAAGGCATGAGCTCCTATGTTAAGAGCAGCTCCTACAGTACTTGCTCAGGTTGCAGAGGAAGCAAAGGCTTTGTGATGATGATGTTGCTTTGATTAAAAATCTACTGAAATATTTGGGGCCTGGCCCCATGACCTAGTGGTTAAGTTTGGCGCACTCTGCTTTGGTGGCCTGGGTTCTGTTCCAAGCTTCAGACCAATACCACTTGTCAGCCATGCTGTGGCAGTGTCCCACATACAAAATAGAGGTAGATTGGCACAGATGTTAGCTCAGGGCCAATCTTCCTCAAAAAAAAAAATTACTGAAATATTTGAAGGGGAAACCCAGAAAAGTTCCAAAATTTCTTAAATTGACAACCTTTCCAACGTTAATGCCCTTAGATCAGGTTTGTAATTTGAATTGTCCCATGAAATGCAACCCCTCTGAGCTATTGGCAAGGTTCCCCTGGTGAATCTGTGATGACTCAGGCTCGTGTGGGTCTGATGTGGTTTTTGAGGCATTCAGCTTTTTCGCACCTTCTTCAATTACTTTTCTGGTTGAATGGCTCATGAAGGTGTAATAAATAGAAAATAAACGTATTCAAATACATTCCTGGGAACCTTGCTCGGAAAAATGGATACCTACAACCTGCTGTTCTGGAACAGCCCCAATCGGTTCAGAAAGCAAGAAATAATCCATTAGGCAAGTAGTCATTGCCTAATAGGAAAAATCAAAAGGGAGAAAAACATTAAGTAGAATAAAGTAAATTCCGGAGACCTGAGTCAATCAACTAGGAGACACGGAATTTTAAAATACCTTTACGGAAACGTGCACAGTGGCTGAGGGAGAAGAGTCTGCAGGTGGAGTTTATTTCTCCAGGAGGCAGAGAGAGACAACGGGAAGAGCGTTAGATGGAAAGAACAGGCTTGCCCATCAGCCAGCTGTGCAGTCTTTGTCCCTCATTTGACCTCTCTGTGTCTCAGTTTCCTTACCTGTAGAAGAGGGTCTTTAAGATCTCTTCTGGTTTCCACATTGATTCTCCAAGCCTATGACTGGTTTTGGAGTCTTCTCAGAGTTCCAGGTTTGGAAAACCCAGAATGTATAGGCTCCTTTCAAAAGGGACTTAGAAGTCACCTAGCCCAGTGCACAGTGATGGGCAGCCAGTCACAGCCGATGGATAAATGATGTCTTTGGTGCCCGAAGCACCACACTGAGGTTTTGTGACTGTGGATAATCCCATCGTCCAAACCATTGTGCTTACTATGCGCCAACCTTCAGATCTGCTTCCTCTGGTTTTCTTTTGTGCACAACAGCGAAAATATTCACTTGGGCCTGAGGCAAAATGAAAAGAAATATGCCTCGGTTGGCCTGAGAGCCTGGGCTCCGAGCGGCCTCTCTCTGCCCTGTCTGCGCTCACAGGGCCCTCTGAGACTCTCTTCTCCTGCCAGGACCTTGCTTGGATGGCTAATTGCAAATGCGCTCTCGACACTGTGTGGTGGTCCAGTTTCCTTCTTTACAAGGATTCTTTCTCGACTCTTCTCCAACTCCTCCCAAACTCTCACACACGCTCACCTCACCCCAGGGTCCCTGCGAAAGCGGGAGCCATCCGATGGGAATTCCGTCGTCTTCCCAGCAGCAAATCTACAAGCTGATTTCTTCCCCATTTCCCTGGAGGAAGTGTCCATCTTCCTACTGTCAAATTAATTAAACAAGGAGGCTGTTAGACTGAGGTGGCTGTGATGCCCTGGCAGCCTCCTGAAGCACACCGAAATCTAGGCTTGTAAATACCTCGAAGAAACGAAATTGAAATGCTGGGGACAACCACTCACAAATGGCCCACGAGGCTTTAAGCTGCAGCCAATCAAGAATTCCCTTACTTCACCTCGGCCTTTTCTCTGTAAAGCTCTCCCCAAACTCCTATCCAGCGGGTGCTGCTAACCGCTTCCGGTTTGGCACTGCCTGATTCAAATCCATTTTTGCTCAAATAAACTCTCAGAACTTTTAGTATGCCTCAGTTTATCTTTTAGCCCTACAAAGGCCAATGCCTCCACGTGTGTTCGGGCTCACCTCCCTCTTGCCTTCTCAAGGACTTCTTTGTTTTCATCACCCCTCTCTCCCGCTTCTTCAACCTTTCCCTCCCCTGTGGTCCCAGTCTCACCAGCACATGAATTAGAATCTGGTCTCTTCTCTCTAAAAAAACAGAAGAAACCACATCGAAACACTCCTTGTGCCTTCTAACCTCCTTAAGATTGGTCTATGAACTGAATTTCATCCTTCAAACGGCTCCCGTCTGGCCTTGCCCCCTGCCACCTCATCACACCTCCTCTGCTGAGCTCACTGTAGTGGATTGAGTAGTGACACCCCCCCCCCCAACCCCCCACAATGATGTCCAAGTCCTAATGCCTAGAACCTGTAAGTGTGAATTTATTGGGGTAAAAATGTAATTAAGTTAAGGATCTTGAGATGAGATCATCCAAGATTAAAGTGGGCCCTGAGTCCAGTGACAGATGCCCTTATAAGGGGAAAGTCGCAGGAGATTTGAAACACAGGAGAGAAGCCCATGTGAAGATGGAGGAAGAGATGAGAGTGGTGCGTCCATAAGCCGAGGAACGCCAAGGATTGCTAGCAGTCCTTAGAGACTAGAGAAGCAAGGAAAGATCCCCCCCCCAGAGCCTTCGGAGAGAATGTAGCCATGCTTGATTCTGGACTTCTGCTCTGAGAACACTGAGAGAATGAATTCATGTTGTTTTAAGCCACCAAGTTGCGGAAACGTGTCATGGTCACCCTAGGAAACAGTCACCAGTGGCCATGTGGCACAATCCCAGACACGATGCCCTCTCCACCTTCCATTTGTTGCCGTGTTTGACTTAGTTGACTGTTCCTCCCTTGAAGCATCTCACAGGCTGGCTTCCAGGGAACCACTTTCTGTTGGGTTCTCTCTGTTCCTTGTGAATGCTTCGTCTTAGGGTTCTTTACTAGCTTTCTGCTTCCACCTAACCTCTAAATGTCTGCTCTTCTCTCTCTACATTCTCTCAAGTAATCAGATCCATACCTGTGGCTCTAAATATCATCCATGGACTAAAGATTCCCAAATTGATGCCTCCAACTGACACCTGCCGCTCTCTTCAGTCCTGTGTGTACCATGCCTTCTCGACGTAGCAGCTTAGGCGTTTCACGGTAATCTCACACACGAGCAAACACGCATTCACAAAACAGAACCTCTGATCTTCATGAAACACTCCTCCTGCCCGCCCCCTAAAAAAAAAACCTCCTCTAGGTTTCCACATCTAAAGAAACGGCATCTCCACACAATACAATTGCTTCACCAGAAGCTTGGGTGTCCTTCTCTCCCTTATCTCACGTGCAATTCCTAAGCAAGCCGTGTCAGTTTAGTACGTAACTATATCTTGAATCCATTCATTTCTCTTTATATCTACCATCATCATCCTGGGGCCACATGGACATTACGTCTCCCTTGGTCTCTTGCAATAGCTTCCAACTAACTGATTCTGCACATGGCAGCTGGAGGAATCTTGTAACAGACCCAATCATGCCATGCTCCTATTCCAAGCCCTTCAAAGGACTCCCACTGAATTGAGCACAGAATCCAAACTCTGTAAGGCCTTTTGTGACCTTGCGTGCCTTCCGTCCCTCTCTCTCCTTCTGCTCTGTCCACAATGGATCTTAGTGGCATCTCCAAGTGGCATCTTAGTGGCATCTCCAAGAGCTTACTAAGCCTCTCCTACCTTGGACCATCTCTGCCTGGGATGGTGTCCCTTGCACTCTGTGCCTTCAGTTCACTTCCTCAGAGGAAACTCTGTGACAGCACCCCCTTCACCCATTTTATGTCCGTTTCTCCTGTTATTATCTCTGTCACAGAACTCAATTCTTTCCACCATAGCATTTGTCACCATCTGTAATTACACATTTGATTGTGTTTATTTCTTTACTGTCTCCCCCACGGGGTTGCTTCCAGAAAGCAGCTGGGACTGTGTCTGTTTCTCGTCACTGAGCGCCTAGCTCAGGGGCAGCCACATGTAAATACTCGTGGAATGAATTCACTCTCTTCCCTTCTACACCTCAGACCAGTGTTCTAGAACGCAGGCTCGTCTGCTGAGACTACTTTCACCCAAAAGAAGAAAAAAATAATGAAAATCTACATTTTATGAAAAACACGAAGACTTTGTTTTACAAACATATAAATTATTTTATTTACAAAGCCATGTTACAAAAAAAAAAAAAAAAAAAGGAAAAAAAAAAAAAATACAATCGCTCACCAGAGAATGTCTCCAGGCCTGGTGCTGAACCACGGCAGTATCGATAGACATGTTTGTTCTTTCCTCTTTAAAACTGTAAGCCATAGAATTTACTATTTACACCCACTTGAGACATTGATTCTGCTTACAATATCACAGGCATGGAATGAATTCTATCTGATAGTGCTAACACATAAAGGTGCCGGACAAAGGGAAATACTTAGTGTTACAAAATATGGATCATAGAAAAGAAACCCACTCCACAAGTGTGGTTGTTTGTTTCGAATGTTTGGACATGCTTTCTTCAAAATTCTTCTGGAAAAGGTTCTAAAATTGGTAGTAGAAAGGACAAATGAACAGGTGCAAATTCTCGTCTGTGCAACAACAGTTATTTAATATACCCCATGACCGACCAGCTACGTCAAACCCACCGAGTTTTTCTTAAAGTGCCATGGGCCAACAGCATAACAAAATATAAGGTGTAAATAGAAAATTTCTTTTTTTCCTTTTTTTAAAACGAGAGTTCACTGAGAATCAGCAATAATAGAATATGCTGTATAAACTATTCTCTACAAAGGTTGATCAGCGTTATTTACAATTGGTACATTGATACAAAAGAAGGCATACAAGTTATCCAGGTCGCTTTTTTATGGCTGACAGGTCTACACATTGCGTGATGCTGAACCACCAGGGCTTTCGAGCCTCTCCGGCTGGCGACAAGTCACGAGATCTTCAGGCAAATGGGGGTGTGTGCAGTCAAGGGGCTGGGAGAGAGGGCTGAGCAGGCTGTGCGGGACAGAAGAACCCAAAGGGCATCACCCTAAAAACGCTTTACAGGCTGGTCCAGTCGGACTCCGCGAAAACAAACCCAAAGAAAACCTTTGATTGGCGTTCATTTTTCAAGCTGTGAGTTTGCAATACGTCATATTTCTAAACCTGTGGTTGATGGTAAAGGAAGAGACACTGTGGGTTTTCCCTTTTTGCTATTTTCCAGAAACGTCCTCACCCTGGTCAGAGGCAGTCTTGCACCAAGTAAGCAACATTCGGTGGAGGAGTCTTTTATTCCAGCTTGCAATTCAAGATGTAGGGAGCGCACATGTTTAACCCATGAATTGCTCCTTTAGTCCCCGTCGAGACATTATTTCTCAGAAGCAGCCACTTAATCTCTCAACCTGTATTTTTTCCCTCTTTGAGTGTAAGAGTTTATAAATCAGAGGGTTGTTTTGTTGCTGAGACTTTTTTCTTTTGTTTCTACTCCTGCAAGTTTTACAACTCAAAATAAATTAGGAAAAAACAACGGACTTCGAAAACCGAACGAGACAAAAATTGTGCAAAAATAACAAAGATATGTACATACTTTTCAGTCTGAAGAAATGTACAATAAAAACATAATTCAAAGAACATTTTAAAAATATAAACACTGCTTCAACTTTCCTAAGTTTCATATTGTTTCTGAAACTATTCTGGTCAGTTAGCTCTGTAATATAGTAAAACATAAATTATTACAAAATTAACACTATAAAAATTTACTTTAAGAATATCTTCTAAACTTTTTTTCAAAGGGTCTAACCTTGTTTATAATTTCTTAAACATTTATAAGTCTTAAAATCTGCCTTAACCTTTTTTTTAAAAAAAGAAAACGTAAGAATCTTCCCTTCAATTTGCAGTCTCTTTTTCCCAAGACGTAAATAAACCAGCATATAAGTGCACTTTTAACACTGTGGAAATAAAAATGAAATCATCTGAACTAATGTCCTGGTACCTAACAGCGACTCCTGATTTTTTTAAAAAAAATCTTCATTTTATATTAAAAATTTTAGTATCCTATAAGAAACATGGTCAGTGCAACTCCATTGATGCAATTCACTCCGTCGGCCTCCCGTCTTTGCAAAATCCAATCGTGTGGCGAAACTTAACAGTAGTCTGATCTTTGGGTTGTGGGGGATGGGAAAGAAAAGGAAAACTTCAGGATGGGGATGAGAGTTTGTGTCCGGCTGCAAAACCGGCATTCATTTCCGGTTTAGGGATGAAGCAAAACCACCGATGCCCCTGCCGTTGCATCGGATGCAGAATTACGTGCTTCATAGCGCAGCACCTCTATTTCATATTGTGATTTCCTCTCCTGATTGATTCCCTATCCGAGCTCACGGTATTGCTTTCCGTCAAAACTCCAGTGTGGATGCTTTCAGAGCTGCAGGCCCCCAGCTCCTCTCTTTGGGCTCTTCCCCACTCAGCGATGGCTTGGCCTCACCACTCCCTCCAGGGGTGACTGCACCTGAGCCGGGGCCTCTGCTGACCCAGCACAAGCTGATCTATGGAGGTGCTGATGCCGTGGGCCCTGTGGTCCCGGGCACGGAGGTGGGTGGGCGATGCTAGTATTTGTCCTCACCAGCAGTCTGACACTTAACCCCCGGTGGAAGCTTTCCCCCAGAACCTTCCTTCCTTCCCTGCTTTTTCTCCTCTCGCCTAGCCCGGGAGGGCACCCTGAGAACTCCCACAGCTGTGGGCACCGGGCCTCTTCCTGAGTGGCCTCCTGGGGTCTCGTGCCCTGGGTTTCCCCTGGGATTCCTCCCTCTCTGGCTCGTCCAGCTTGGGGTCCTTGTGCACAGCTCCCTGGAAGGGATTTTGCAGCATGGATTTCCAACAAGCTCAGATTACCACAGTCACCCAGTTCCCACATCTTCTAAGGGATGTCTTCCCCTACCCTCATCTCTGCTTCCTGCCACCTCCTCCCAGGCCCGTTGCAGCCCCTGTCCCTGACCCAGTATATCCTCTCTGAGCTGCACAGCTGGACAGTGGTATTGGGTCAACCTCATCAATAAACGGCTGCTGTTCTCAATTTTCCCCATAGCATCTGGCTTCCGCCAGCTGCACCACAGACCTGCTGAGGGCATTCGGTCCACCCTCCAGCTCTGTGCTGTGGGCTCCCCAGACACGGGCTCCTCCCAGCAAATCCCCTCCCCCCAGCACACTGTCCATCAGGGAGCCTGTGAGAGCCAGCTCCTTCTCATGGCCAGTGGGGACCCAGTGGGTGCCAGGTCAGAGAGGATGGAAAAGATGGGCGGGAGACGACAAGGAAAGGGCGCTGCGTGTGCTGAAGTTGAAGTTTCAGACGATGCCAACAGGGACTGACATTCTGCAGGGTCCGCTTGCGGGCCAGAGCGCCCGGAAGGTGCAGCGGGAGGATGGGAAGCCAGAGGAGTGACCTGACCTTGGAAGAATGTGTACACGTGGCAAATGAAAGACAACGGAAACCAAACACTGGTATAGTTTTCTGTAAATCTCAATTTCACGTTCTTTTGCCTTTTTCTTTTTCTTCAAAACTAAAAATTGGTCAATTAAAAAGAGAAGAAAGGCAGAGCCACAGGAAAGAGACTCTTCCCCCTGCCCGCTCCCCCCGCCTCTCCCTCGGCCTCCCAGGGTGGGAGCGGGTGGCCAGGCATTGGTTTGGAAGTGGCTTCATTGTCTTGTTATGGAAGAGTCCTTATCCTGCCCGTTCTGTTTGTGGTCTTCTAGGAAAGAAAAGAAAAGATGTTTCAAAATCACACATTCGCGATTACCCGCGAGAATTCAAGAACGGAGGCCGTTTTCTCATCTCTAGTAAAAAGGATGCTACCCCACCTCCTGCATTCGGAAAGGGCAGCTGTAATGAGCAAATGAGGATGGATGTGAAGGGCTCCGTAAGTGTAAGGTGGCCACGAAGATCCCGGCTGCCGAGGAGCACGCAGGGATGAATCTCGTGGACATTCACGGGGTTCCTTTCCAGGAGAGGGGACTGGAATAATTCCTCTGTCTTTGTTTTTTCTCTCAAGTGGCTCGCGTTTTCCTGCCTAACCTGTAGACGGCACGGAGAATGATCTAAGGGAGAGGTGCCGTGCCGGGTTAAACGGTGCTTCGCAGACAGAGGTCTTGGGTTCAAGTTACTTAGCCTCTTAGCCCAGTCGCTTCATCTACAAAATAAGGATAATCATTCTGTCCCTCACAGGGTTGTTAAAAGGTTTCAACATATGCAACGTATGTCAAGGGCTTAGCATAGCACCTGCCCCGCTAACGATGAGACGGGGCTCAACAAGCGGTAGCTGTGGTTATTATGATTACGTTTGTTAAGGCGGACCGCCAGCATCCGGTGCCTGGAGCCATGGGCGAAGGCAGCAGTGCCTGGTAAGGGGGCCGTGTGGTCTCCGGGTGCAGGCAGCCCCTGTGCAGGAGGCCTGCCAGAAACAGGTGACTGACAGAGCATGGACAAGACCCTCTGCCTACGCCCCCCGCCCCCAGGGGATCGCCTGCAGGTGCTCAGGCACAAAAAGGGTCATAGTGACTCAAAATGGTGGAGACACCGTCCTGGCTGAGGATACAAAACTGTTTCCTTATAATCTTCACCCAAACTCTACCCAAGATTTGTAGGGAAACCCCAAAGGCCAAAATGCAGATGAACACATTGCAATTTGGTATCTACACAGGCACATCTAAGACCACAGGACAGCCATATAGGTATTTTTTCCAATTGTGTATAAGACACACAACCCGGTCCTCCAGCTCTGGACACACACACTGCACTGGAGAGAGTCATCGATACACTGACTACTCTCGCACCCCAAGTTTACAAAAACCCCTAAATCTGACCTGAAGATTCCCACCATGCAACCACATCCTGAACGGCAGCTACAGCCCATGAGAGGCCGGGAGAGCGCTGATTGCCATCTACCAGTTGACCGCATCTCATTTAATTTTCACAATAACCTTAAGAAGTATACACCGATTTTGCCATTTAATAGAAGAAAAAATCTGAGACTCAGAGAAGTAATTTGCCTAATATCACACAGCTGCTAATAATAATAGGTAATATTTGTGTGTGTGTTACATGTTGGGCATTTTCTAGAGGCTTTATGTGAATAAATTACTTTAATCCTCACAAAGGCCATAGGAGGTCAGGGCCATTATGATCCTCATCTTATAGGTGAGGAAACTGAAGCACAGAGAAGTTAAGTAACTTGCCCAAGGGCACACAGTTAAATAACTAGCAGGCCTAGCTTTGGAAGCCAGGCCGCCATGCTCTTGACTGGAGATGAGACTGGAAGCAGGGCCCGCCCCAACGCCCACCATCTTTCCGCCCTGCTGATGGCCCTATGTGCGTTTGCCCCTAGTAACTTACCTGTCGGCTGTGTCCTGGGCTGGATATGCTTGAAGGACTGGATTGCGACAGAGCTAGGCTGCTATTTTTCCCAACCTGAAAGACACCAGCAAAACCTGATTCAGACTCACACACCAGCTTGGGGAAGATCCCCCGACACCAAGTGTCGCCCCGGGAAAGGAGATGCTCTGTGTGACAACATGCCCGCTCTGCTCACAGTGGCTTGGAGCTCGCGCTTCCCTCTTCAACATCAGAGAGAATGAAGAGGTTTCAGGGGCTACCTTGATGATGCCCTCTCCTCCCAGAGGGGAGGCGGAAGGGACGGGAATTCAATCTGCTGCCCCGTGCAGACATGGCAGCTTCAGGGCTGAGGACCAAGGCGTCCTGCGAGAGGCCTGGCCTCTCCTGGATTCACTTAACCAAGTGGAGGCCCAGCTTTCCCATCCAGGGCCGAGGGTCACACAGACTCATCTGCCTCCCAGCTCACTCCCAGACCCACCTTGTCTCTAGCCCAGACTCCCTCGGACCAGCTGGGGAGAAATGCCGGGCTCTTTTCCTGGGTCGGTTTCCCCAGCCAGGAGACACAGCGAGCACCTCACTGAGCTGGGTCCTAGGAGGTCAGCACGGGGGCCTATGGCTGCCGCCATCCGGCTCCTCCCATCCTCTGTGACCGTCCCTAGGTGGGTAACACTCCCACAGACAGCTCCTGCCTGTAAGCGTCTATAAGGTGCTTGTCCTCTCTGTTAACTCGCCTTTGCAGAATGGCATCTGCCTTACGTTCCCAGTCCTGTTTTTCGTTCAGTTTAATACCTCCGTGGCTAATTCTGGCCTTACGCCTACCGGATACAATGAAGTGGATCCCCAGTTGGTCCCCAGGGCACAGGTCTACCTGGCATTTCTCCACCTCGTGCCGTGCCTCTCCAATCTCCCAACAGAATCAACACAGTCTCCAAAAGCCTTTTCCCGACACCTGGGGATCACCAGTGGTGACCCCGGATAAAGCCTTTTCTAATGGCCTGGTGACCGGCGCCCAGGTCTCCTCGCATTAGACTAGACCCTAGGCAGCCATGACATCCATCAGCCGTTTGATTCCCTCCTGATAAGGACTCGCTGGCGGAGGCTTCTCTGCTCCTTTCACACTGGTTTTGACTCATTTGTCACGTCTACTAAACATTTCACACAGTCCTGCAGACCGAAGCATCACCCGGACAATACCGGCAGCCCGTTCATACAGAGGCACGGAGGCTGAGAGGCCAGACTCCAGGGCCACACTGCCTGAGCATGAATCCCAGCCACACTATTTACTTGCTGTGTGACTTTGGGCCCATTGCTTAACCTTCCTGTGCCTCAGTTTACTCATTTGTAAAACAGGGGTCGTCAGAGGTAATGATGAAACGAATTAATATATCTGAAGTGCTTGGAGCAGAGTCCGTCCCACACGCAAGAGTTCTCTGCTAGAACTTCGTCCACAGTGGGTGACACTCTAGCCTTGCGGCTCAGGGTGCGGCTTGCACAACGCTGCTGCCTGGGAGCCGTCAGAAATGCACACTGTCAGGCTCCAGCCCCGACCTGCATTTTAATGAGCCCACCCCAGAGATTCACCTGCACGGTCAAGTTTAGGCAGCTCTGGCCCTCCCCTCCATGCAGAGGCCTGGAGAGGGCACCGACCAGCAGCTGAGTCTCAGGGCAGGCCCTGTGGGGGCCGGCCCCTCCCCTGCAGCCTGGAACTGGGGCATCAGACGGGCGGCCCCCAGGCTCTCTGAGAGGACCCGTGTCTCCCCGTCACTTTGGCCTCTGCTGGCCGCTGCCTGGCCCTTGAGATCCAGACTTGCTGTTTCTCATGTGTTTGCTTGTGATCTGAGATGCTCCTCTCTTCGTGAGGTTTCAACAAGTCTCATATAAAGATGGCACAGAACATTAAAGCATCTTTTTGACGACTGCCTCTCATCTCTCGAAAGTCCTTGTTCCCAGAGGGGCTGGGCTCAGGGGCCGGCCCACCTCGTTCTGTGGATGGAGACCTGGGGCTGCCTCTATAGTCTGCACGCCGCCCTGGCAGGTATAAGGCCCCTGGGCAGGCCTGCGACCATCCTCCCACCAGCCTCGGCTCGGAGAACCCTGGGCTGGCCCCTCCCCAGCTCTGCTCTCTCCTCTGTGCCCAAATGCCACCAGAGTCTGGTGGGCGATGGAGGGCTCTCCTGAGTAGCTTCCCCAGCCTCAGGAGAAGGACTGAGCTTGAGGATGAGAACAGAGCTCACGGGAAAAGACACCCGTGTTCCTCCTGGACCACGCCCCAGCCCCCAGAGCTCCCCGCAGCGCACCCTCCCATTGTCCAAGGGCCCGAACACTCCCGTGCCAGCTGCTGTGAGCTGCACTTCTCCTTTAGGAAGGAAAGAGTTACGTTAGGAGGAGGAGGTGTCAGGCAGCCTGGTAAAGTGATGACAACAGCCACCCGGGAGCCAGAAGCTTGAGCCACCACGCCCCAGGTGGGACCAGGTCCTCATTTCACCTGCCCGGGCCTCGGGCTCTTCCTATGAGGATTCCAATAGACTGGATAAAACTTCTTGGCAACAGAACTGTGTAATGAAATCATCCTCAGAAACAGCGCCCAGCACACAGCGAGAGCCGCAGCAAGTCCTTGCTAATAACCTGCCCTCAGAGCAGAGGGTGACACTGCCCCCGGGGGAGCGAGAATGGGGGTCGTGCCGGGGTCACCTGTCTGGAGCTCCTGGCCAGGCAGGGGCGCTGCCCAGCTCCCCCAGCCCCCCTGGAGCCCACGCAGGGGGTGCCAGGAGGCCCCTGGATGCTGGGTCCCTTACCTGCCGAGAGGAGGTGCTGTTAACAGGATCGGGCACCGGTGCGAGAAGGCTGGGCGGGTTCTTTCTGTGAACACTATTCATACCCGGCATTTTAGTAATTTTACAGGCTTTGCTACTAGAACTCGAGTTCTTACGCTTTTTTCCTTCTGATTTGTCAAAAGAGAGGGGCAGAGAAGACATGGCATTGTGGGGGGCCAGAGAGAGGTCCCCTGCAAGGGAGGGCACGGAGAGGGGACAGGAGTCCCCGCTGCCACCCACCGAGCCCACGTGCCTCCCGAGGTCCACGGGGCCGCCGGGCAGCGAGGTCCGTCCTGAGGGCTCCAGTTTGGCACTGAGTGGGCTCCCCCCGTTGTTGGAGTTGTGCACAGACAGACTGTTATAGGGAGGGCCCGCTGGGTAGGAGTTCAAAGCTGAACTGGCATTCAAGACACAGTTCTTTTTGTGGGGCCCTGATAGTGGAGACGAGAGGGGTGTCTGCAAGGGTAAGGAGCAGGAGGAAGTCGAAGACTGCGGCTTCCTCTTTTTGTTACTTGGAGGCTCGTCGCTACGGGCGGACAGGTCCTTGACTTTTGAGGGTTTGCTGGTTTTGGTTTTGGATGGCTTGTGGGATGGGGAAGGGATGATGGCTGGTATCGGGGACACGGCGGATGGGGCCTTGAAGGTTGAGTCCATGATGCTGAGGGTTGCAGCCACGTGAGGGAAAGCCGCGGTGTGTGACATGAGGGCGCTGGGGTCCGGCGATGCCACGAAAGCTGCGTTTGAGAGCATGGCGGATGTCATGATGTAAGAAGAGGTGAGTCTTGAGCTGATGGGAGCTGAAGGGATGTACACAGCACTGGGGGAGCTGAAGGGCTGTAAAACGGACGTGGCGACGGGGGAAGCGATGTGGGCTGCCGGCGAGGCCATGGGGCTATCCACCGCGGGAGGAATCTTCCTAAACGTGAGAGAAGACGGAAAGAGAATCCGTGAGAGACAGGCCTGGCATTGGTGCAGAGGCCCGACTGCGTGTGAGCATCGGGGCTCCAGAGAAAACCCCGGCAGAACCAGACTATGGAAGATGAAGCCTTGAAGGATGGCACAGTCTGAAGTATGGCCCTTCCCTATGGTCCCCCACATTGCAACATCCAGAAACCTGTTTTTAGTCACTTTCAGGTTTCCAGATCCTTCTCTCCATGCGTGGCTACTGGATAATGGCTGATTTGGGTTCATGAATCACAGGCCAATGTTATGTAGAATATAAACTTCCCCAACAGTATTCCCTCCTTTTTGGGGGGCAGTGATGAAGGTGGTTTGTAATGAAAAGTGGTCATTTCACACTCAGGTCCTGAACTGAAGCAGGAAGTGTGAGCACAGGGCTCCAACACCTGCACACGTGGGCCGGAGCATCCCCCTGCAGCCTCTGCCCACTGCCTCTCAGGGCCTCCCAGCCCCCTCCTGTCCCCTGCTCTGGGCTGGAGGCGGTGTGGGAAACACCCCCTCCTCCCAGGCCAGCATCCTCCCCCACTCTCTGTCTGCAGCCCCAGCTTGACTCTGCAGAAGCATTTCCCGTCAGCCAGGGGCTGCTGCCTCCCGCTGGCCTGCCCGGCCTGGTGGGGGGCACGGGGCAGTGAGGGACGGGCTAGGGAGATGATGCAGACGTCAAGCTACCCAGCCTCAGGACTGATATTTTTCCTGTCCACCTCCCTCCACCTCAGCTCTCATTGGGAGGAGCGACAGTTGGGCCATGGCTGCCCTTTAACAGGTCTTCTGTCCTCTGATAGGAGGGGATGACAGTGCAGGGACCCTCACGTATCCAGAGAAGGGCATTGGGCGTCTCTCGTTTGTTCTGAAGATAAATGCAGGATACGGGCACAGGAGAACATGCAGACGAGAGAGGGCTTCCTGAGGGTGGGGGTGCCTGGGACCTCACTCTCTGCCGCTTCCCCTTGTGGAGCCAAGGCCAGCACCAGGTGGCGGCTCAGCTTGGAGCTCCCCTGCAAACGCTGTCTTTTGACTTGTGCTGGAAACAGCTCCCAACTCTAAACCATGGCCTGGGGCAATGCTGCTGCTACCCTGAGGACGGGGACCAGGAGGAGCACGGGGGCCTCGGAGCCACCACCGTTCCTGAGTTGGCAGGAAAGGATACAAGTGAATGTTTTCAAGCTGGCCCCTTCCTAGTCTCATCTTGCTCCCCTCCCCGTTTCCCCTGCAAATCATCCTCGGTGTGGCCGGGGCTCCCCAGCACTTGGGAACTAGCCCCTCTTCTTTGAAAGCAGCCCCGGAAGGCGAGCAGGCCGGGGACCTGTGCCCCGTGGGCTCGGAGCAAGGTGTGAGATGGGGCCTCAGGCAGCCCCTTCTCTCCTTGGAGGCCACCCTCTAGCTGTGGCATCAGGACGAGGTGCCAGGAACTCTGGGAAGAGGCCCTGCAGAGAAGGAAACAGCTCTCCCAGGACTGCTGTCTCTGAGGATTCAGTTTCCTGCCTGCCGTTTGGTGGAGCCTGTGGCTTCCATCTTTAGGGTGGAATCCAGAGGACTCCTTGAATACGGGAGCACAGTGTCCTTGAAAACATCAGACTGAGGAGATCAAATGTAAGAGAAAAATGTCGCCAAATCCACCGTGGCCGTGATGGTGTCGGACAACCTACTTTCTCTCAAGCCTAAAGACTGTGAAAGATCCTGTCAGCACTGAACAAGCACTCCATCAGCACTGTTGCAATGAAGGAACGAGTGAACGGATGGATGGATGGATGGGTGGGTGGACGCGTGAGCAGGTGAATTCTCAGCAGCAACATAACTATGCATGCTGGGCAAGGACTCCCACATGAAGACCGGGAGTCTAAACATGCCCTCAGGATGGTCTGACACTGCACAACCCCTTCCTCCCCGGGCGGGCGAGGGCAGGCTCCTCAGCGCGTGGGGTTCAGCACCCTCTCCCTGCCATCTCGGTGGCCTTGCTGTGGTCCTACGGGCACCCCACTCAATCTTTCCTTGACTGAAGTTTCTTACCAGCTAAAGTATGGATAGAAATACGTGTGGGAAGGCATTTGCCAGTTACTAGCAATAAAAAGTTATTTACAAACACCAGATGGCTCATTTAGAGAGGACCCCCATCGGTGACCTTAACTGAGATCTCTGAGCGTCCCAATTTGTAATTTTCCCATTAAATAGTATAAATTCATGCTTCAGCTGGTGCTGACAAGCAGAGCGGAAGTCCTCAGTTTTACATGGCCGACACTCAGGACTGGGATGGGTGCTATTTTTCAGCATACTTGCTATCCCATTCCTTCCTCTCCCCGCTAATCCTAAGTGGATAGCAGATGCGGAAGGGGAGAAGCAGGGTGAGGGCCATGTGGCAGCTCACCGTCCCCGGGAGCCCCCCCGCCCCCCACGCTCAACAGTTCGTGTGTTTTTCTAGGTGCTAAATGGCAGTGGATTTCAGCTTTGCGGGCTGTGCCCCCATTTAAGCTTTGCACGCTGGCCTAGGGAAGTCCCGTACGAAAGCCCACAGATGCGAATAAATTACGGACAGTACCCATCCTCCCCTGCCAGCTGGCATGAAGATCCAGATGCTGACCTGGCTGAAAGAGAATACTGTGTTGGCGTCTCCTGATGCAGAGTTAAATGCTTGTTAAAGAAAAAAGAGTCTTGGCTGTTCCTTTTCTTCCTAATGTCTTCCACGCCCCCATCGGCTGCCATCCCTCCAGGTTCCGGCCCGTTGGGGCCTGGGGTTTGGGCAGCGAGGTTGAGAGGGCAGCGGGGTGCTACGCTCTCCAGAGTTGACACCCAGGCAGCCCCAATGTTGCTCAGTGACAGCAGATTGGTTAGGCAAGTCCTGAAAAGGGGGGAGGGACCTGACGCCCTGTGGCTCGGGTTTCTGTGCCTGAGGAGGAAAGGAATATGGAGCTTGAGCTCAGAGGACACCAGGTAGCGAAATACAGATCAACACATTCCTTCCGCGTGTCTGCGATTTACAGTTCCACAACACTGGAGACCAAAGAGCTGCGAGAATCACGGGGCTGGCTGCCGTCTCGGGGGGAGCAAGTGCAGGAGGAGAAATTACCAAAATACTGAGAGCACGGGAACCCCACGTGCAGCGCCAGTTTGTTGCTGTTTAGAATGGACACAGGTAGATAGCAAGGGTGCCTTTTAGACACACTGGGCAGTCACTTAAACGGGAAGAAACGATAAGCTTCTCTTGTGGCCCTTTCCAACGTTATAGTGAGTGTCAACATTCGGTCCAAATCTACTACGAGAGCTCACTGTAGACACGAGGGGCTGACGCCTCCTAGAAGTTGTGGTCTGGAAGCTCTTTGTGCATCATGGTGAGAGTGGGCTGAGGTGCCAGAGCTGCCCAGGAGAGAGGAGGGACCCAGGCGAGGGCAAGGTTTGAATTCTGTTCCCTTCCCATCCCACTTCTCAGGAATGCCTTCCTCGTCTTTCCCGGGCATCACTGGGCATCACTGAGCAGTGGGAGGTAGAGGTTGAGCATTGGCTTTCCTGAAGCATCTGGACCTAGACTTGAGGGGTCCATGATTCTAACCGATCAGGATATCTTAAGAGCTCACCTTGGTAGGAGGGGGGTGTGGGGATAGCCAGGGGGCTGGCCCGGCATTATCAAGTGGCCGGAAAGGCAGTTCCTCGTGAGCTGTGGTTTGAGAGAGTCTAGACTGTCATTCTATCACAAGAGGAATTTCCTAAATCCAGAAGGTTTCTCCCCTTTTTGTGAGTCTCCCATTCAAAAGTAAACACATCAGGAGGTGTTGGAGAATAAAGGGGCCTTAGAGAAACGGAGCACAAGCTGGGGTTTAGGGGAGAGAAAAGTAGGAGGAGAGGTGAGGAGAGAGTTCCAGGAGGTGGAAGGGCCAAAGATAAGCTTAACTGACTTCACAGCATCGCTTAGGACTTAGCAACTGCCCTGTTGGCGACTGGACATATTTTTTCACAGGTCATTAAAGAATTAGAAATTGGTCCATAACCGAGATGAAATTTTTAGCATTGACATTGTAGTGTTAACATCACAAACAGAAGCATATTCTTAATGTCCTTGGATGGTCTTTGTCACCTGCACCTTTAACAGCGTTTCATAAAGATTTTATCGAACACTCTTTTCACTTAGAAGATTACCAACACAAAAATGGTCTCTGAAGCAGACCGAGCAGACCACACATGGTACGTGTCTCTGAAAATCTGCAGGCGAACCATTAAGAAGAGCCGCCATTTAAGAATTAATCGTGAATCCTCATTTCAGAATCATTTCGTTCCAGGAAAAGCCAACTACTGGACATTCGGTTAGAAAGCTGGGGTTCAGACAGTTGTGGGGCAGCTCTGATCTCATATTGCACAAAACTGCTCACTTACTTCCACATCTGTGAATTCAAGTGTTTTTCTACCATGGAGTTTAGTGCGAACCGAAAACGATCCCATCTTCTATCAAACACATAGTACCCTCGTCCCATGAGGCGACTCCCGAACGAGCAAAACTGTGAGGGAAGAGACATTGTAATTTTGATTACAGGTTAATCAGCTAATACAAACCATACAGAGAAAAATAACATTTGCATAAAAACACACAGGGGTACAATTTTACTCAAAATAAAGAAGCGAATAGTACTAGAGCCAAAAATATTTCTGCGGCGCTTTAGTTTGAGCGCTCGATTTTCTGCAGAACCTCACATCACGACCCAACAGCGACATTCAACTTTCTGTGGCACTGAGGGCGACCTGGGCAGCCACTGCTCTAGACCTGGGACTCACCTAGCGTTTTAGGTTAAAAAAAGCAACCCAAACCAACAACCACCAGCAGCCAGGGTGACTTTTCAGCACCACCTGCTTATCATAGCATCCGCCTTCGCAAGGAACTCAGTGGTTTGCTGACTCTCATCACAGCAATGGAAACTCCCTGTTCTGATGTGCTGGGTCTTCTGCCAGCTGGTCACACCTTTCCTATCCATTGTCAACAGAGCCACTTGACTTCCAACTAGGCTAAACGCCTTCCTTTCCTAGTCCTGACCTCATCTCCACCTCCTCACAGTGCTTGCAGCCCGCCCCGGGACACATCACCACCTCCAAGCTTACGCTCACGATGTTCCGTCTGCCCGCCGTCTCCTGCCCTCTTCTCTCTGTCAGTCCCAATTCTCCCCTCCCTCGGTGCCAGGATCAAGACTCCCAGTTCCAATGGCCCTCTCTGATTAACCTTGTCACGGTGAACTCCCATGGCACACCTATTGCATACTCTATTTCACCGTGGGATCACTACATGACTGTTTCACATTATATATGACGCCCACGGGCCTGACTCGATCCTAAACGTATAAAGGCCAGGGAGCTCATCCTCTTCTTCCCCTTCAGTGGGAGGAGAGTAAGGATTTGGGTTCAAGAATGGATTGGAGACACTAAGGTTCCATAAAATGTTTAAAGCAAATCACCACAGTTAAAACATATGGCTGAAATATGAGCAGTTAGCTGTTTAATAAACATCGTTTGATTATGACGTTAGGACACCCGAAAGACAGTAGACAGAAATCCAAGAAGCGGCCTCTGAGAAGGTGACATTTGGCTGCTCTAGAGCTCAGACGAGTCTGCAAATGACTCTATAACTCAAAAGCAGCTTCGCTCCCTTCCCCCGGCCTCCCAGCAGCTCCCTGGCCTCCATCCCAGACACAGCGCTGGATTGGCACTCCTCCACAAGCCCTTCCTGGAACCGGCCTTTGGAACAGTTCTCAGGAGGAAATGCAAGACCTTCCCTTTGTTTTGTTTCTGCTTATGTTTTGGGGGTTTTGCATTAAAATCTCGCCACCCATCCAATCTGGTACTCCTGATGAAAAACTCCTTTTTGTACCTTTGTATTCAGTGCTATTGACCAAGCAAGAAAACATACAAATGTGCAGACAAACACATCTCCAGCACAGACGCTGGTCCCCAGCGGCACGTGGGAACTTCTCCAGCTCTAGACATCTTTTCTTCCTTCTTCCAGTTGCTAAAGACATCCTGAACGAGTGTTCATTACAAAAAATGACAAGGTAGCCATTGGCCATGAGAGAAAGGACAAACTAAGGAAAGCAATGCATGGCCTTTCCATTGAAATCAGCAGGACGTGAAGGGCACACGAGTCCGCCACGCCCAGAGTTGAGCCTGTTGACAACCATCTTGATGTGCTCCCGACTCTGGCCTCCTGGTAGAGCCCGGTCTCACTCTCAGACTTGGAAGCTGGGGGCCCCTTCTTGTCTTTGCTGCCTGTGCCTCCAATTCAATACAGATGCGAGTCTACACGCCGCGAGAGGCTCCTGTCCTCGGTCGCATATTATGCTCTTGGCAGAGCTGTAGATCCTTACTGTATTGGCCACTGTGGCCAACCCTACTGGGTGCCAATCTCATCAACTGCCATCTGACATCCATTTCTCCTTGTCTTTTCCTTGCTAACAAAACCACACTTTAGTCTGATATCTAACACGAAGCGGTGAGCAAGGAAGGCGAGTCTCCTCCCAGAACCTTGAGGTGACTCATGGCTGATTTCATCCTGTATCACTCAATCCCATCCTTCTCTGCCACCAACTGGCTTAGGGGTGGGGGTGGGCACATGTCCCATTTCTGGTAGATGTAAGGGGAAGTCTGCTGGGGGGACTCATAGGAAGATTTTCTTCCCTGAAAAATGATATATGATAGGGGCCTAGTGGTCAAGTTAGGTGCCCTCCGCTTCAGCGGCCTGGGTTCGGTTCCTGGGCGCGGACCTACATTGCTGTCAGTGGTCCTGCTGTGGTGGTGACCCACATACAAAATAGAGGAAGATTGGCACAGATGTTAAAAAAAAGAAATGATATAAGATAGCATCTTAGAAGACTCCCCTTGTGTTTGTCCTTTCTACCCTTCGTAGAATGCTGCTGGGTGAGGACGTGTTATTAGAGCTGCAGCAGATGCATCGAGACTGTGCATGAAAGAGGGTCACAGAGGTTCTCCCCCAGCAATGACACTGTGGAGATGCTGAACCAAGCTCGGGACCAACTACCTCTAGACTTCTTGTGACGTGAGATCATTAAACAACCATAGCGCATACACTGTATGCATTGAGTTTTCTATGGCTGGCAGTCAAAGGCATTCCTAATTGTCCCGTTTTCTGTCCTAGTCAAGAGGCGGAGTCTCAGGCTGTTGGTGAGCCACAGGTCACCGTCATCCCCAGAAACAGGAAGTGAATTTGGCTTTCATTCACCAGGCCGACAGAAGGGAGGGGGGACTCGCTCTGTCTTGCTGCAGGACTGATTCACCTACATTGTCCGTGAGATCTAGGGATGGGAAAAACCAACCTTGCAGGGCTCAAGCTGGGACCAGAGCAAACCGGCCGTGGGGTCCCATGTTCCCGGCCCCCCGGAATGCAACTCTGTGATGGCAGACCAGGCATTCCCTTCTTAAGCGCTTGCAGGGCAAACATAAGCCTCCAGCTCATGCCTCCTTTATTTCCCACCTCAATCTCAATGACCTTCTGAACTGTTAAAGTGGACTCTTTCAAGAAATTGGGAAGAAACTGACCTTTTGGTTAATCAGCAATCATGCTGACATAAAACATTTCCTCCTTTCCTCAACACACACACACACGCTCAGTTCTGGTGCCATATGGTCACACTTACTAATAACAATGAAACTCAGAATCAACACGGGAGACAACCAGCTAGGGCTGGCACCTGGCACACTGCAGACAGACGGCTTCCAAAGCAGGTGAGCTTAGACTAACTCTTGAAATCAGAGGCTCCATCTTTAGCCAGGCAAGGCTGGAAGGTCAGCCCCCCAGTGTACTTACATAAACACCATTTCTCAGGAATGATCACTTCAGGGTGGCCCACAAATACTCAGGTGTTTAAAGGATTATAATCAGCTGGGAGCCCTTTCCTTTCCTTCTTGATTTTCAAGGCTATTTCTAAGGCAACCATTCAACCACAGGGGAAGCCTTTTCGTAAGACACTGTCCCGGCGGCCTCTCCTTAGGAAAGCGTGCCGTCTGACATGATCAGCTAAACGCCCGCAAAGCACAGGGGAAAAAAAAAATCCATGGATGGAAACAGAAGGTGACCTACTGCAAGAGGTCTGGGGTGGTGGGTGGAGAAATGACAGTCTAACTTCTCCGATTCGTCGGCACCGTCCATCTCCCCTTCATCACTCGACAGTCGGCTGGCGAGGTCACCTCCAACTGGGGGCAGAGGGGGCTCCGGAGTGTAGCCGCTGTGATTTGAAGACGTGCTGCTGCTTATGCTATTTGCAGATGATGGTCTGAGGGCAAGAGAGAACAAACAGAATAAACTTCTCGGAGGTAACAAGACCCACCCAGTTTAACGGAGCTCAGAAGACAGACCAATTATCCCACCACATCCAGGAAGGCAGGCCAATGGCAAATTTGCACAAGGGAAGAATCCAGCTTGAGAGGGTCGGTAAACCGGCTCTCTACAGTGATCCAGTGGGGCCGAGGCTCAGCCCTGGGTGAATTCGGGCACCAGGGACGACTCCAACGGTGTAAGCAGAGTATAAAACACAGCAATGCGACAGAGAGGCAATTTAACCTAAAACTAGTCTTCCACGAATTCAGTTACAACTCTTCATCCATTTGCATGTAAGTAATTTGTACTTCCACGTAACTGCTTCTCTTTGAAAGCGGAACCTGACGGGAAGATCAACCAGGTAAGCAAGTCCAAACCGATCAACAAAATCTCAGGGAGGACGAAGACAGCCCTAGAAATACCTTTTTTGCTACCATACTATGGCTTTACGAAATTGTTATCATACTGGTGTGAAAAAAGATTTTGTCCCAGGGATGGGGCCACAAGTCTCTCACCCCACAGACCCGCCTAGTTCTTAATATCAAGTTGCAAGTAGTTTAATTGTATCTCCCGAGAATGACTGTTTCCATTTGATTTTTGACAAGCCACTAGACCCATGGGGTGGCTGGGTTGGCTCACAGTAGGTGTTGAAGAAATATGTTTCTCAATGAAGGAATGAATGAATTCCACGTGTATAAACAACCCAACAGATCTCATCTCAGTTATGGCTAAGCTCGTAGAAAAGCAACGTCACGCCAGCAGGTAGCACCACATGCTTCCGCAGAAAAAAACAAGACAAAACCAAAACCAAAACATCCACAGCAGTAGAAGAGTTGGAAGAGCAACCATCAAAGTTAGATGGTAGTCGTTTTCAACTGCTTCTCCACTTTCTTCAGGCGATTGACCAGGGAGAAAGACAGGGAGAAGAAGAAGTTTTGGAGAAAAAATATCAAGATTCTTTTCCAAAAATTTTTTTTCTCCCTTAGCTTTGAAAGCTGCCCCTTCAAATTACACGAAGCTGCACTGTGGATTTGCCTCTCTTCTCTCTCATTTTTACCCTGGATTCTTTGTTGCTTTGAAATCTTTCTAGGTCTCAAATACCTGAGTTCACACCAGAACCCCAAAGCACAGTCACGTCAAAACAAAGCCTCAAAGGTGGAAACAACTCAAATGTCTATCGATAGACGAATGGATAAACAAAGTATGGTATATCCATACAATGGAATATTAGTCAAGTCTTAAAGAGGAATGAAATTCTGACACACGCTGCAGCAGGGGTGAACCTTGAAGACATTATGCTGAGTGAAATAAGCCAGTGACAGAGGACATTCCCTGTACACGAGGTACCTAGAAGAGTCAAATTCATAGACAGAAGGTAGAACAGTGGTTACAGGGCTGGGGGATGGGGAATGGGGAGTTAGTGGTTAACGTCTGGTACAGAGTTTCAGTTGGGGATGACGAAAAAGTTCTGGAGGTGGATGGTGGTGACGCTTGCACCACAGTGTGAGTGTACTTAATGCCACTGACCTGCACACTTAGAAATGGTGCAAATGGTAAATTTTATATATTTTACCACAATAAAAAAACCCACAAAAAACCAAAAACAAAGCCAGAGGTAGTTTTACAGTGTTACTACAAGAACTTTGTGGATATGAGAATTTATTACTGACTATCACTTTCCCACCCCTATAAAAACAAAGATACCATTCACTCTGCATGTTAAAGGTCTACAGTCCAGAGGACACATCTCCCCAGGTACCTACTCTCCTCTATCAGTTGGGGCAACAGCACCATTGTCTGTTTACAGAGAAGCCCCAAAGAGCAAAACCATTTTGATAATGCTGGAACACATAAAGAAAGAAAACAGCGCTCATAATCCTGCCACTCAGGATCAAGTGCTATTACCATTTTGATTTACATCCTTCCAGACTCTCTACTGTGCACACACAGGCACATGCATTTTTAAGCAACAACTGAGTCACACTTACATACTATTTTGAGACACGCTTTTTCTTTTTTAACCTAGTGACGTTGTAGAAATCTTCTCATGTATAGAACTATATCACCATTTTTAATATTCCCCAGTATTCCATAGTATGCATATATCATAATTTACTAGTCTACTGATGGGTGTTTAGCTTGTTTCCAAACTTTCTGGTAGGCTCTTTTTGAAGCCCCCCTCCCCGCCCCCTACCCCCAATGATAGGACCTCCTCATCCTGCAGGAGATAAAAGTGAGCTGGATTTTGCAAAGTGTGATAATAGCATCATGGTTACGTAGGGAAATAGCTTTGCTTTTTAAAGATGCATTTGGAAATGTTGAGAGGTGAAAGGCTGTGACACCTGCAATTTACTTTGAAGGAATATTATCAAAAAATGTAGATGAAGTAAATATAACTGCAAAACACTAATATTGCAACCGTTGAAACTAGGCATGCAGGTGCTCATTATATTATTCTCTCTACTTTTCTGTAGATGGGAAAAATTCCGTAATAAAAAGTAGAAAAAGAAAAAGAAAAAGTGAGCCAGTAGTACAGGTATGTGTAATAAGGTGGCTAAGGGACTTCCTGTTAAATGTGGCAGACTCATCGAACACACTTATCTCCTCTCCCTCCCCAAATCCTGCTAAACGCACATGAAAGGCATAAAAAAGGCATTATTCCTGAACAACAGCGACGTCAGCAGAAATGTGGTGGCAGTTACAGTGAGGACTTCCCAGCCTCCACTTCAACCCTAAACCAATGACGGGAATCTCATTGATCTCGCTAATGATTGGTTCGGAAAAGGGCATGGGAAATAAAAGAAAATATATATTTTTTTGCGTGAGGGGGCTTTTGCAAAGATTTTTCTCATTTTAAAAAGAGACACATGGAAAACGTGGTCTGCATTTTCATCTGGACCTTGTTTTATCTGGATGTGCCTGGAAATGCTGCAGCCACCTTGCTGGAGACGGAAGGTGAAGCCAGAAGACCGCAGAGGGCGGAATAAAAGAAGAGCCAAGTCCTGGTCTTTGGGAACTGGTGCCCTTTCACCGCTGGACTTCTTGTCACATGTGATAAGAAGTTTCCTAATTATTTAAGCGTTTAGCAAGACTAGGTTTTCTGCTATTTGCACCTGAAGCATCTCAATTGATGGGCGTGTGAACAAGAGATTTTAACGTATTTTTAGAAGACAGAACGTGGCTGGAGAAGTGTTAACTGACGGGGAGAGAGCTGACCTGCCACAGAAGCTCTGAGGAGTAGGGCACCTGGAGCTACCCAGAGCTGCGAAAGTTACGGGTGAGGTGAGAACTCAACACAGTGGGAGAGTTGAAAGTCTTCAGGTCACCCCTACCTCACACAGCCCGGCGACTCACCTCGGCCCTGCCAGGCCCACCCCCTCCACTCAACTCTCCAACAAGAGAACAAAGGTTCACTCTCCAGAGAAATTGAACCGGAGGGACCCTAGGCCTGGGGCCACCAGGCTCAGCAGATCAGGAGTGAGGCACAGGGCTGGAAAGAGGGTGCCTGTGGGCCATCCCTAGTCAGACCTTTAGTCCGTGCTCCCAGAAGGCCTACTGCCAGGCACAGCACCAGGCAGGATGCTTCCCCTGAGAGAGCGAACGGCCCCAGAGACAAGGCTTCCCGACCTTGCCTTTGGGAATCCTCCAGCAAAAGGCTGCCTGGTGACCCGATGACAGTCCACACAGACTCCCAACCAGCCTGTTAGAGCATCGCTTCTAAATGTGAATGGGTAGGGATCACCAAACACTCCTGGAGCATCTCCAACGTGAGACTGACCGATCAAATATCAAAGGTGCGAACACAGACATGAAACAAATCTGGAAGAAGTGAAGACAATACAGGAAAGAGGAAAAACTAATAAACCTATTTTCAAAGACATCAGAACAGTATTACTGCTGCAAAATGATAGCATCTCGTTGGAAATAAAAGAAGCAATCAGCTAAAAAGAACTAGATCCTAAAAATTAAAAAAGTGAAACATAAATTGATTATTTAATATACGGCTTTATTCTTTTTGAGGAAGATTAGTCCCGAGTTAACATCCACTGCCAATCCTCCTCTTTTTTTTTTTTTTTGCTGAGGAAGATTGGCCCTGAGCTAACATCCATGCCATCTTCCTCTACTTTATATGTGGGACACCTGCCACAGCATGGCTTGATAAGCAGTGTGTAGGTCTGCACCTGGGATCTGAACCGGTGAACCCCGGGCCACCGAAGCACAGTGTGCGAACTTAACTGCTGCACCACCAGGCCGGCCCCATAATACACACTTTTAAAGGTAAACTAAAAGAAAATCTTTTAGAAAGTAGAATAAGAGATTAAGAGAGACAACAGGAGAAAAGAGATAAGAAAATGAAAGATCAGAGCAAAGGTCTAACGTCAACTAACGGGAGGTCAAGAAAGAGAGAATAGAGAAAATAGTGGGGAGAAAATTATCCAAGACGTAACATAGGAAAATACCCCAGAAACAATCCCAGATTAAAAGGATCTACTGAGTACCCAGTACAGCGAGTAAAAAAAGACCCACATCAGGGCTGGCCCCATGGCCGAGTGGTTAAGTTTGTGCACTCCGCTGCGGTGGCCCGGGGTTTCGCCAGTTTGGATCCTGGGCGCAGACATGGAACCACTCATCAAGCCACGCTGAGGCGGTGTCCCACATGCCACAACTAGAAGGACCCACAACTAAAAATACACAACTAAGTACCGGGGGGCTTTGGGGAGAAAAAGGAAAAATAAAAATCTTTAAAAAAAAAAACACCTACAACAAGACTGATGCCTGTGAAATTTCAGAGCCCCAGGTTTCAGAGACAAAAAGTGGTCACGGGCAAAGAAATGGGAATGAGGATGAATGATACCAAACTTCTCGATAAAAACTTTTGATGCTAGAAGCCAATGGAAAAATGTCTTCAAAATTCTGTAGGGAAATGATTTTCAACCCAGTTATACACTCAGGGAGATTACTGATGAAGTCATGAGGGTAGAACAAAAACATTTTCAGGACTATAGGGATTCTAAAAATGGAGCTCCCATGCACCTCTTCACAGGAAGCTAATGGAGGAGGCACTCCATCAAAAGAAAGGAGGAAACCACGGGAGGAAGGCCTGAGATCCAGAATCAGGCGCTCCCGCACAGAGTGATGAGAGTCCCAGGAAGGCAAGAGCTGCTGTTTCTCTCCTAAGTCTTTCAGTACTATCTGATTTTTGAATTATGTGCCTATATTACTTTGATTAAAAAGATGGAGTTTAATTAAGGAAAAAAAAGTGGTTGAAACACTCAACAGTAAGTTCCAGTTGCCAGATAAAAGAGAGGAGATGCGGAGAGGAGAATCCTGGAGGGTAACGCTGAGCGTGGAAACCGCGTGCTCCAGAGCAGACCGGTGTCGAGAGCAAAGGCAGGAGTGAGCAACGGTGTGCACACCAAGAAGGAGGAGCTCTGATTCTTCTCCTTTGCAGGCTTGTCTCACTCAGCATGTACGCACCTCCAGGCGATGATGGAGTGGTGGATGTTTCAAGACCTTCCAGGAGTGTGCTGGAAATAGCCTGTGTCTCGGAAAGAACAAGGCTTGGCGAGGAGGGGTGGGGAGTGGGGCGACTAGTCATGAGAAAGTGTTGCAAAAGCCACTCAGGTTTCTTAAGCGGCCATCCACCCTCTCCCCCTCAACATGACATCCGTCCTCCCCTCTTGACTTACCAGTCTGGACAATGCCTGTGAGGAGGGTCCCTCCAGTTCCACTCCAAAGAAACTTAGAAAGTCCCCACCCCCATCACTTTGAGGGAGCACGGGCATCAGTCCTCTGAGCAAAGAGGGCGCAGGCAAGTGACCTGAACCAAGCCCCCACAATATGGCCAGGCATGTCATGTATATTTTCTCATCCGAGTTACCCACTGCCGTAGGTGCGTGTGACTATTTGTTATCAACACTTCTCAGATGAGGAAATTGGTTGCAAAGCTAATAAGAGGTGGAAATGAGACTTGACTCTGTCTGCTCGAGTCCAAAGCCTCCCGCATTGTGGAAGGGATGGAGAAAAAGACAAACGTAAGGCAAGGAGAGAAATGGCTTGCTGTTTGGCAATGAGTCATGAGCGGAAGTTGCTTTCACTCCAGATTCATCTCTGCCCTTTCTCAGGGATCTGGGACCTTCCGCCTCTCTCCCCGCTGCCCTTGTCAGTCTAAGATTCAATGGGTTTTACCATTTTATACTTTAAGATGAGACGTGTGAGCGTCTCCAAGACAGAGAGAACGTGCGCAGAGCCTGGCTTCTCAGAGCCGGGCTCCATCCTCTGCCCCCTTTTTCCTTTCCAACGAGTCCTGAAGGGCTGGGCTGCTCATCCACAGCCCTTGGGCACTTTGGGGCAACTAATGCGTCCTCTTAGAGTTTGGGGCAAAGAAACAGAGCACATGGGCATGTTAATTAAGGGCCCCCAAGTTGGGGGACAGAGGCCAGGAGGCGGGGCAAATGGAAATCAGGCAGCACTGTTATCTTCATCTACTCGCACTGCCGCCCACCGAACACCACCACCACTTACCGCCAGCTGCCGTTAAGTGCTGGTCATGAGCTTGGTATTCTATCTCACTTAATTTGTCTCAGCTCCCTTTTACAGATGGGCAGCTTGAGGCCAGAGAAGCTAAGAAACATGACCGTGCTCCTCCAGTTCTTTAGCATGGAGCTGAGATGTGCGCTTCCAGTCCCGTCCCAGCCCTTGTTACCTAACTTTTAACGTTTCCAACTCTCCACCCAAGTTCCTTTTTCAGGAACCCCTGACAAGAATGGGCTGCAATTTAAGAACATGAGAATGGAAAGATTTTCAAGATTACCAAAACGATACGTAAGAAATAAATTCACACATGTTAGCATCTCCTACAAAAGGAATTCACGATTGGGAAGAGATTAAGATAATTCCATTCACGTGTGATAATTTTTGCCAATTATAGATGATTAGTGATTGACATATCTATTATATATATGATTAATATGAGGAAAATAAATGTTGTTTTAAGTTTTACGTGAGTACATTGTTTTGATCAAGCTTTTTCAGTCTCTGATGGCACGGGGTCTCCTCCTAATCTAAAGCAAGTGGAAGAGGATGCTATTTCCCGCTAACACTGAAACAGCTCACCCTGGAGTTTTCTGGTGCCTGTGTCAACCTTGATAAGCATCCTCAAAAATGATTCTGTCACCAACACTTGTAATGTGCTCCTCTTTGCCTCCCCCTCCTCTCAGGGACCTCCTTCTTGCTGACCGACCTCGCTCGCTCTCCTTCTTTCTCTTCCCTAAGAGAACTGGCTGTCCCCTGGCTCCTCTGTTAAGCTGGGTACCACTGCTCGGGGGAGAAGCGCCCCAACAGTCACAATCGATGGAGAAATGTATCATAAAGGAGGATTTTCAAACTGGGTTCCCTGGAGTCCTTGGGGAGTTTGAGGAGATCCCTAGGATGGGCCAGGGGACAGTGGGCTCTGTGTACATGTGTGCCGAAAGCAGGGCTGAGCTGGCTGCAGGTGGAGGCAGGTCTGCTTGTATATTGGGTACCATGTAAGGTTTTGTGAAATCACAAGTTCTACAGCCACAGAGAAGTCTGGAAGAGAACCGTCTCCTCAACTCTACAGCAAGGGGAATATCCTTCCCCGACATCTGGCATTACAGTGAGAAGTAATTATAAAACGATCTTGCACAATGAGGGGCAGCGTGTAAGTGATGACAACAACACGACAGTGGTTATGGTGATGGAAATGTGTGTGGGTGGCGGGTCCACCTGACCACGTCCTCCTGAAGCCTGAAGCAGAGGTTGGCGGTTCCGATGGAGGGACTGTGGCTGTCAGACTGGGTCAGGCTTGCACCAAGGTGGAAGGCATGGGGTGAGAACCCGGGAGCTCAGGAATCACCGCCGTCAAATATTTGTTTTTGCTTCAGAAATCAACTCCTTCCCCTTCTTTTATAACTGTGTCCTCTGGATGCCTACTGCTGACTGGACCCTTTGAGACGCTCACCGTCTGCAGTAAAAATCATCAGATAAAGCCACTATCTGCACTTCTCATGTTGTATTATTAATGCTCCCTTTGTAGAAAGTTATGGATATTTGAGTCTTATCTTCTAAACCCTAAGTTCTTGAAAAGCAGGCTCTCGTTTCATTGATCTCCATACCCCTGCCTGGGACTGCCTTGTTTATGCTCGATAAATATTTTTGAACGAAGGATCCCCTATCCTATGACCCGGAAATCGTCTACTGCTCAATCCAGCACTCCACTGCCCAACAAAACAGACATTTGGACTTTAAATCGCTCTTTATCCAAATGGGTTTTAACTCTGTTCTCTGTTCTTTCCTTTCTGTCCAGGACAACCAAATGAAACCCCAGACAGGTGGCTTGGCTTTCCTGGTGTGGAGGGAAACGTAAGGACTCTCTCATGCCAATTTTCCCTTCAACCTCATCATCAGACAGTTGCGGAAAAAATTCCCGAAACATTGGGGCGAACGGGTGCCTAAGGTGTGCGGACGACCCGCCCACCAGGGTTTCCGCACTCTCAGCTCCGGGAACTGTCAACCAATCTAAAACCCCAGGCAGCCAGGCAGTTGCCTGGTGGCTGATATGTCATCCTCCCAGCTACTGATTTCCAGCTTACTCCTGCTCTATAAAAAGGCACAAGTCTGACAGAGGTCTGCTGTGAAGGATGATGATGACGATGACGACAGTGATGATGAGAATGATGACAGCGGGAAAACCCACTGAAGACTGTGTGGCAGGCACTGGGCTGAACCTCTTAAGCTCAGTATCTCATTTCAACTGCACAACCGCCCTATGAGGCAGGACCGTCACAGCTTCCATTTAACGAGTGAACAGACCACGCACAACCCAGCAAGGCAGTCACTTGACCAAGGACTCAGGGCTTCTATCGTCAAGGTGGGACTTACCTGGGAAGCACAGAGTTAGGTGGCCTGGATTTTGCAGGGGATGCGACTTTAGGTTCTGGTCCAGAGCTCCCTGAAGGTCCTGGCAGGGAGTCCGGAGCTGGCCCGGACTGGTTTGGAAGTACTTCCCTTGCTGAAGCCAGGAGATGCTCTTTATCTTTAACTTCTTTTTCCCGAGACTTGGCTTTGTGTTCTGCCAGAAGGAGGTCAAATTGCTTTTTCCGGCCCGGGACTGCCCTCCGATGGCTTAGCGAGTGTGTCTAAGGAGAAGAGAGATGAAAAGCACAGCCTCTTTGATCAGCACATAAACCTGCTTCCCCGGGCCCTCCATTTCAGAAACAGCAATTCATGAGAATTTAGAGGTGCTTGAAAAGTCAACTTCAAGGCAACAGCTCCTGGTCTGTGGCTGGGAAGAGGCAGAGACCACACAAACGCAACCATGCCCTACACTCCTGGCGGTCAGAAGCCGAAGCTTCCTCCAGAAAATGGCATAAGATGACCAGCTTCAGCGCAGAACCCGCGAGAACCTCTCTGAGGAAAGGCGACCGTGTGGGAGGGCCAGAGTTAATCCAGGTGCAGGTGGGAGCTTGCTGTGGCCCAGACACACAGAGCCACCGAGCGGAGAGGGCCACAGCCCCGATCCCAAGAAGCGCTAGCAGTTCTGCATGAAATATGGGGCTGGGGGCTGCCCGATGGCGGCCACCTTGGGTCAGCTGTGCCCCGGCCACCCCGGCGTGGCCAGATCAGGGGTGCGCAGACCGTCCTCCCCTCCAGGGCCGCCTTTCTGGGCGCTGCCGCGCGCCGCCGCTCCTGCATACATTAAAACGTAGCAGGGTTTAGAACCGCCCGTGAGTGCCTATAAATACAATTTACTGTCTGGCCTCACAAGGAACAGGGGAAGCCTATTTTTTTTTTTTTTTTTCCTTCTTAAAAAGCCAGCCAGCTTGAGGCAGGCACTCTGCTACCATGGAAGAGAAGAAAGCATTTCCCTTACAAAGAACAGCTGGGGGTCATGTCGAGGTTCCACACCCTGCCGTGTGCAGAGAGTGGCATGCAAACATTTCGACAAAGGCCCCAGCGAGAGCAGGAAGTATTTTTTACGGAAAGAGAAATACCTTGCAGGTGAGGGATCTTGTGCAAGGTTTCTTTGTCTCGGGATCCAACACTCCACAGTGTTTATTTGGGTCAAATTCTCTCTCTGGTTTAAGAAACAAACAAAAAATATAAGAAAAAAAGGAGACTAAAGAGGATTTGGCATTAAGACTACATTTAAAAAAAATGCACATTTGCACCAACAAGTGAGACATTGTCAGGCAATCTGTTTTTTTTTTTTTTTTTTCCCCCAACCGGCTGCTAAAATGCTTCAAGAACCGCTCAGGGGAAAATGGCGCTCCCCTCTGAACCCCGAGTTCCCAGGTGCAGCCTCAGGGGGATGTGAAGGCAGCACCAGACTCAGGGGAGAGGGTGGGGCGGGCAGGGAGCTGCGCAGCTCACACCCCGTTTCACTGGAAGCCGTGCCCCCCCCCCAAGGACTTGGCGCTCTGGGCAAAGCTGGCTGCAGACCAGGCAGAGCCACCTGAGGCCCGGGGGCCACTTCTTCCTGGGCAGCTCCAAGAATACATGGCCCCCTCCCCCACCCGGCCTTCCTGCTTGTTTGAGCCATTTAAGTGGGAGGTGTCTGTGTGACCTGCCTCGCTTGGGCTCTCCAAAGTCCTCAGCACAAGGCTTTCCACACAGTGGACCAGAAAAGTCCTTTAGCTGATTCAGGAACATCTTCGCGGTGTCACAGGCAGGGGCAGGGGCAGGAGCGTCTGAACTTGAAGGTGCATGCAGGGCAGGGCCTGCTGGTCTCACAGCTCGCTCTGCCCCCAGCACGGGGCCTGTGGCTCCAAGTGGGAATGAGGCCGGGCGAGCTGGCCCCTGGGGATGAGGGAGGGATGCACAGAGGCCAGGCCTTCCCAGCTCTTGCCTGCCCGCTGGGCTGCCGATGGCTCGTGCTGAGGTTACTTCTAAGGAACCCGTTCTTTTTATGCCCATTTCGGATCCATCTGGATTACAAAAATGCTCTCATCCCCTGGAAAATGAAGGGACACGAGGCAATCTCTCAAGGATCCTTTAGGCTTTAAAGTGCCACCTGTCAGATGGCCCGTGTGGCTTCTGGAAGGTACCCAGCCAACACCTGAATCCTGCAGGGTGGGAAGGCTCTTCTGGGCATTCAAGGAGATCAGCAGCAGTGCTGGTGTGTGGGTGGGTGGGGGGTGCACACGAATTCGCTGAAAAGTCTCCATGAGAGGTTCGAATGGCTGCAAACTGAAAAGAGGTTACCTAGCCTGCAAAACTGTCTGAAATTGGTGGAGTAAACTCTGAGTGTAATAAATGAACGTGTCCTATTTTTAAAAGACGGTTTGGGGGTCGTGGGGTGTTTGCAATGGCGGCAATGATGCCATGGGCAATAAAACCATTCTTACATCCAGGACAGAGTCCCGGGTTGGCTGTCCAAATGCCTCCTACCCCTTGTTTTGGCTTTTGCCTTCTTTTTTTTTTTAGCTTCACCTTTAAGACTAGAAAACGGCCAGGCCTGGAGATGCCCGTTTCCTATGTGCCTCTCTGCCCACCGCGGAGGGCAGGGGTGCTAGGCCCCGGGCTACCTGGCATGCACTTCTTTCCCTGGGGCCTGTCAGAGTCAGACCTGTGCCCAGAGCCACCCCAGAACTCATGCTGGGCTGGAACTGAGCAGGTTGTTTGGCTGGGGGTAGGAGCCGGCTGCCAAATGTGGAAGCGAGAGAGAAACAAGCAAAGACCCAATGAGACAAAACAACCAACAAAATGCAAAACCAACAAACAGCAAAAAAAAAAACCCCAAACCCAAACGACTTCAGATTGGGGTGCAGGCTGGAAGCCATGGTCATGTGCTTCTGCCACAATGAGGAAACACACCCTCTGGACACTGTGCCCAGCCAGGCCTACTGGTTTTTCCAAGGATGCTGCCACCTACCCTCTGCAGAACGCTACTGAACTTTCCAGTCAGGAGGAGAGCCAGGAGCTGGGGGCTCCTGTCCACACCCTGTGGCCCCAAACGCTCAAGGAGAGCACCAACTGGGTGAATAGTACATGGGGAGACTTTTAGGGTAAGATGCCTGTGTCTTTTGATTGCTTTGGGCCTGAGGTACTCTTTAGATATAATATTTTACAAAGCTACAGAAGTAAGATAGAAAAACTGAAATACAGATAAACACGAAGTAGAACATAAAAACGACCCACCATTCTCGGGGTGCTTAAGAATTATGTGCATACCAGAGGACGTAGTTTCTCTCTCACAGGGTGCCTCTCTCTGTATTGTCTTTTTTCTGGTCAACATTTGATAACTCCCCATGGTGTGTGAAGAAGGTACAAAGTTTATAGCTTTTCTCGGTCTTTTGGAGAGAGCAGAACTGCCAGATTGAGTTCTACGACAAATCCAAAGCAAATATCATCCACAAGGGGGCCCCGAAGGGCAACCACCGCCTCAAAGACTGGCCATGTGCTTCTTGCTGGGCACCCCGAGTGCCCATTCAGACAACCAAGAAGCAGATCCGAGAGGGACCCCTCCACACCCCCTCTGCTGTGCCAGGCCAAGCCTTCCTGGATGGGATTTCCAACCTGAGTGTGTCGGAGAGGCAGCTGTAGCCCCAGATCACAGAGTCAACCTGGAAACCAAGTAGACCAAGGAGAGAGTGGGGCAGACAGCACTGACGGCACTGTCCCCAGCCTGCCCGGAGCCGCTGCGCGACATCACTGTGGGTTGTCCAACTTCACGGCAGTGAAGTTTCCACAGAACCCAGGGGCAGTTCATCCTGTCTGCATAAGACCCTCGGGATCCACAGGTCCTTGTGGTCGGCACAGAGCATCCTGCCTCCTGAGCCACGAGGCTGACTCTCGCTAAGCACTGAGCCAAGCCAGAGACCCCATCTGGCCCGGGAATAAGAGACCCAGTTCTTCCTTGCATTTTAGGTGGGGGTCCTGTTTGCAGGTAAACTCTGTGTTCCCTTAAAATGAAACAGACCGGCTTAATTCTAAGAACACATCACTCCTTGGTTAGGGATGTGACTCGGTTTCACTCTAACCATGAGCCAGACTCTAAGGACACAGACACGTACCTGAAACTCTCCTGTAAGGCTTGTTGTTGTTTTTGGTGCCATTTTGGTGTTTCTTGTCTACTGTGGCGGATAGAATTCCTTTGCCATTTAAGATCTTCTCTGGGGAAGGTGGCACTGACTTGGACATCAAGACCGCCTTAATTAAAGGTGGGGTAGAGATGGCAGAGGATGAATTGGAGTAGCACGTGACCGCAGCAGTGGTTGCAGAGTTCATTTTGACATTGGCACCATCTGCCTTCACTAGGTTAGGAATTTTCTCTAAACTGACTACAGGAACCGGAACGCTGAAAAAGAAAGGAACACACACAATTGCCTTCTTTGACACGTCTGGCGCGCTGAGAAGCAATACCTGCTCATCATCATCAGGATCCTTCCTTATCACTTATTTATATTCCTCCTATAAGCGAGCAGCATGATTCCAGTTTTGATGGGAGGGAAATTTGTGCCTTGGAAAGGACCAGCAGGGAATGAGCGGCTGGCACAGGGCCAGGGATGGCATCAAAGCTGACTGATTACCTCCCGTACCGGTTGCCCCCATAGATCCTGCAGCTCCCCCCTTCTCGGTCCCTATATGTCACTGCCTCTGAGATGGAACCTTGGGCAGAACAAGGTGCCCACTGTGAAGCTCAGGAAGAGATGCTGTTTGTCCCCTGAAGACGGTGTGCCACTGTGCCACTTGCTGAATCACGCTCCCCCCACAACCCCCCCCATGCTCGGCTGGTCTCCCACCTGGCGGTCGGGCCTGACATCTGCTTAGCTTGGGAGTGCTGACAGGCTCACACCACACAGAGGCATGGCTGCAGGCCAGCGTGCCCCGTCACACGCTGTCGGAGGACTTCTGCATCGCTCTTACATCCTGGGGATGGCTCGGATTGAGTGAGCCGCCATGTAACATTATCTAATATTCCATTTTAGGCAGCTAGTTATGTAAATAGGCAATTCTCAAGGCTGGCAGGTGAGAGGATGAATTTTAAGAAGCCAGAGCACAAAGGTGGATGTTTGCTCTTCAGAATCTGTCACCTTCGCCCCACTTCCCTGCTATTTCTCCTGTAATGGATACGCATTTGATTTCTGTGCATTTAATGCTGGAGGACCCCGTGTCTGGGGGGCTCTGGAGGACTCTGTCTCGGGGTCTTAAAAGATGAGATGAGGTGAATAAGCTTTGCTTTGGTTCCTGAACCAGATTCCCTTTCCTCCTTACAAGAGGGCAGAATGCTAACACTTCAGCCCCCCAGTCATCTCTGAGCTGAGGGTGGAGCCGACTTAGCTATCTGAATGCCAAACGATCTAGAATACGGCTTATATGCCTGCAGACAACGAAGGGCATGAGAGACAGGCTGGTTTTGGCAGAGGAGGAATCTTATTCGTCCACATGGCTGGCTGGCTCTCCTTAAGATTCATTCAGAGATCCTTTCTTTGATCAGTCTGTTCACGAAATTATTTCAGCACCCCCTCAGCCCCTGCTCCTTTTCTGACTTTGAAACAGGATCACAGATGTTATTTATAGGACTTCACCAGTGAGAAGGGCACTCAGGGGTGGAGCAGACTGCCGTGGACCTCACCGACTTGCCCCTGGGGCCACGCACTTTCTTGGCCTGGGGTTAGGGTGGTGTGGGACTTCAGGCCCCAGGGCAGGGGAAACTGGAACGGTGGTTTTAGTAAGACACCAAGTCTCGACAATTCCGTCCTTTGTCAGTGTCCCCATCACTGAGACACAGCTGAATTGCTGCCACTTTCTGTTTAATGGCAATTCTCAAAGCACTCACATATCGCTGAAGAACAGCACACGAAGCCCTTGAAAAGTCAGCACGCTAAGACACTATAAAGCTATTACCTGGTGAAGTTAGTGCTGCATTTCCAAACGGGCAAAAATGCAAAACCATGGGGTATGGAATCCTTCTAGAATCATTCCTTCACTCAACTTTACAGGACACAAATTGCAGAAATCAGGGTCTCAAAGAGAGATGTGTACACCCAGTTCATAGCAACACTATCCATAATAGCTAAACCGTGGAAGCAGCCCAAGTGTCCAATGATGGATGAATGAATAAACAAAATGTGGTATATACATACAATGGAATATTATTCAGCCTCAAAAAAGAAGGAATTTCTGACACACAGGTGAATGTTGAGGACATTATGCTAAGTGAAATAAGCCGGTCACAAAAAAGACAAATACTGCATGATTTCACTTATATGAGGGACGCAGAGTGGTCAAGTTCATGGGGACAGAAAGTGGAATGGTGGTTGCCGGGGGTCAGGGACTGGTGAGAAAGGGGAGTTGTTATTTAATGGGTATAGAGTTTCAGTTTTTAAATTTTTTTTTCTTCTTCTCCCCAAAGCCCCCCAGTACCTAGTTGTATATTCTAGTTGCAGGTCCTTCTGGTTGTGGCATGTGGGACGCCACCTCAGCATGGCCTGATGAGTGCTGCCATGTCCGCACCAGGATCCGAACCAGCGAAACCCCGGGCCGCCAAAGCAGAGCACTTGAACTTAACCACTCAGCCGCGGAGCCGGCCCCCTAGAGTTTCAGTTTTGCCAGATGGAAAGAGTTCTGGAGACCGGTTGCACTGCTGAATTGTACGCTTAAAAATGGTGAAGATGGTAAATTTCATTACGTGTATTTGACCACAACTAAAAATTAAAAAAAAAAATACACAAACCAAAATAAAACTCCCACAAATTACAAAACTCACACAACTTAAATTATACTTCAGTATCCTGACTTTGAAAATCCACGCTATAAGGGCCTGCTGAAAAAGCTCTTGTTGAGTGTTGGTGTGAACACGCGGACTACTAGCCAGGTGAGAGGCTCCTCAGCGCCCGAGTGGTCCTCTCTGATACCCTTCTTTGTGAAGCCACGTGAGTTCAGGAAAGGAAGTCAGGACTTCAAGCTCCAGAGCCAGCGCCTGTCACGTGAGCCAGATGAGTAAAGGGAAGGCCTCCAGCTGTTTTGAGAGAGGCCTTGGGCACGCGCTGAATACTCACGAGCGCAGTGGACAAAGGCGTTAGGATAGAATAACCCAGAGCAATCATACAAACTGAGCTCACTGTAGAAACCGAGCCAAGTGGTCCTTAAACGCCCACAGTACAGTCCGCGTTTCTCCCCCAAAGGCAACGTCCAGCTCCAACGTGCTCCTTAAGGCAGCACGAGAGCACAGGTGCACCGGGGCCGGCCACTTGGAACAGCACCACTCGACCGATCTCTTCCCAGCTTTGTGGTAGGAACCTCGCTTGAGCCAGGCCAGCTAATGTCTGTGACTGAGCTCCTAATTGGGAACTTTCTCCCTACATAACGGGTGTGGTCCACTCATCTGCTCTACCGCCAATGCCTCCAGAACTCCAGTGGGGCTTCGATCCCAAAGCCCATAGGCAGGACGCGGAATTGGCGCCCATCAGGAACAAGAAGGAAAGGTCGGTGTACTGTCCTCTGGGATTGAGTTTTCTTGGACGGGAATGGGAGGTATTAGGGAAAAAAAATCCGGTCCAGAATGTTTTGAAGGGTTCCAAAGACCAGGTGAGTCAGTAAGGAGCTGAGCCACTGGGTAAACACTCCCGAGGCCAGGTAAGCCGGCCACATCTTGGCAGCGGGAGGCGAAGGGAGACTGGGTGTTTTGGGTGGGCCTCCAAGGGTGTCGTTAGCTGATGGAGAAGGGTGGCAGATGGAGTGAAGGAGGAGGGCCTGGGGCTGCCCCTGGGACTGTTTTCTTTGGTGTCCCTTCTCTCGCCCAAAGGTTTTGGGCTTCCCCTCCAAGGTATCTTGCCTCTGGCCTGAGCTGAGAAGGTACTTCTGCTGGGAGTTAAGAGAAGACAAGGATGCAGGCAGCTCAGTGATAGCTGGAAGGGTCAAACGCATCCCCAGGGGAAATGAGAGAGAGAGGTGAAAATCACCCCCATCTGACCTCGTCACCCTCATTCCCCGGCATAATGTGGGCCATCGGTCCATTTGAGTATTCAGCCCCCTTTCTTCACTAGTATTGGCAAGGGCTCCACGATCCTAAACTGATGAACAAAGGAGGAAATGATGGTAAGATGGTGCCACACCATTTGGAAAACCAATCCCAGAGATCAATCTTCTGTCAGCAATGAGCTCTGGCTGACATAGAAGCTGGAGAGCCCCGACCCCGGCCTCACTCACACACAGACCCTTGCATCTGCCTACACTCCAGGGATGGGGGCGTGTGGCTCTCTGGAAGCCATCATCTCAGAAGCATCTTCTGCTTTCTCCCACTGTCCCCTTTCTCACTCCCCTCACTTCCTCTGCCATCACCTCTCCCAGGCAGGACAGTGTCCCAGCCCGGGGCAGTGGACCTTGAATGACAGGTTTAATTTTTTTTTTTTCCATTTGGAAAGAAGCCAAAGGATTCTGTCTCTTGTCTTCATGGTAAGGGCATCTCCCCCCTTTTCTTCGTCTAATCCCAGTGAGTCAAACACCTCCACTTGCAGTTAGGAGCTGGGAGGGGTGGCGAGTGGGCAACACCCACATAACTAAGCAATTTATGATTCTGTCCCTTTAGGTTATAAACAAGCCTGGCAGTTACCCATGAGGTTGGCCAAAGACCCTCAAGTTCCTCCCCTTTCGATCTTAAGGGATGCGCTTACACACTTGCCGAGCCTCACAATTAGTCGCATTTATCAACTCACTGTTATCCTTTCTTTGGCGCAGCATTTGAAAGGGAGAAAGAGGCCCACTCTTCCCCTGCTGCTTTCATAATGCCTGTTTTGTTCGCTTGGGATGAACTCTTTCAAGGAGCCCAGGGCTGCAGCTTGTTCTCCTGCTGTGTCTAATATACGGGGAGTCGTTATGTCCTTGTTATCTCTGCACCTCTGTCTCGGGTCCGGGAAGGGATCCCGCAGCTGAGAACGATCCTCCCTCATCCTCCTCGCTACGCGGGGCAAATGTCTACCTTGCTCCATTTGTGCTGCTTCGGCTGCCCGTCCTCTTCCTGCGTGTTTGGCCTGTCTGCATTTATCTTTCCGGACCAAGGAGGGTCCTCTGGCTTTAACAAAAATGGTTCTCCTGGCACCAAGCAGATTCCCCTCCTTGCCCACGATGCCTGCAGAAGAGCAGAGGTGGACAATCTTATGGCGCCATTTTGAGGGCCACCAATGGTCGCAGGGCCAGCTGTTCCCCTGCCAGCTATGCTTTCCTGACCGTCATGATTTATTCTTTGATCATCCACAGATACGCCTTAAAAGAATGCTTCAGAAAATCTTTAGGCCGGCGGAAATCAGCGCCAGCCCTGCTCCACTTACCAGCTCGGGGTGAAGATGGATTTGACAGGCAGGAACCTGAAGACATATGGTATTTGTGCTGTGGGTTATGTGTCTGCTGAGAGTTCTCAGCTGTCTGATTTCTTCCCACCAATTCCTTCGACAAAGGCCTGGGTGCCTACTGGCCTGGCACACTTTTGAGGCTCTCTGATTCATTGGCAGATCCTTGAAAGGGCCATCTCGCCAGCCTTGTGGCTTCCAAGTGGTGACAGCATTTAAGCATCCCAAGCAAACAGGAATTTACCCTACTTTAAAAGGCCCTCAGAGAAGGAATTCAATTTGGCTCTCTTAGATGCATCCTGGGGGCTGCTATCAGGACATTATTTACATCAAATTTAAATTCTTTAAGTTGAAGAAATACTTGGGACATTCTGAAAGGCTGGGAGTCAGGCAACCACTAAGAATCAGCCTGAATAACAGAGCTACAAAGTCCTACCAGGGTACATCAAACACAGGCAGTGCTATGTAAACCCTGATGAATGAAAAAATGGTGTATCTTTTTAAATCTGGAAAAAGATTGGGAAAACTTTCAGAAAGCCAATTTGTAAACACTGTAAGCAAACAGAAAACAGAGTCATCAACCCCATTCACAGAAGGTGGAGCGTGTTGCAAGAGAGTCTAGGCTAACGGTCAGAAACACAGGCTTTGAAATCAGACAAACCTAGATGCGAATCCTGCCTCTTCTACTGCTGGATGCATTGCAGTGGGAAAGCCATCCGACCTCCCGGGTTTAGGGCCTCAGTGAGCCCCTCAGGACTCCCGTGAATGAGAAATAGGGCGGCTGCCCGGCAGGGGGAGGAGTGCTAGTTTCCGTTCTTCCTTGGCTCCAGGCAGGACAAGAGCCTACGGTGCAAACCCACACGGGCGCACATGGCCGCTCTGCCCAGCCTCTCCCAGGACTTCACCACTCCAGGCCTCAGTTTCCTTATCAGTAAAATGAAGACCAGGATGGAGATTTGAAACGATTAAATGAGATAATACGCATAAAGCACTTAGCATAGCGCTGGGAACAAAGTTGGCCCTCAATAAACTGGAGCTAAAACCAAGAGAGGAGAGAGCATCAGGCCATCCCCTCTCCCCACGGACCCTGATGCTTCTGGCATAGACGACTGGAGAGCAAGTCATCATTGCCAGCAGAAATTTTTGTCCTCTTAGCCTCCTGGTCTCACAGTGGAAGGAGGGATGGACGAGGTGGGAGGAGGCAGGGCAGAAGGGAGGGAGCGGTGGCCGTCCACATTCACCAGAGTGGAGGACCACTTCTGGGGTGTGCAGTGAGGAGGACAAACAGCTGGGTAGGAAGTCTTTCCAGACCCAACGACCCCTTTCCAGGAGCCTCCGGCCCCACTTCCCAATCCCTGGTCTTCCAGGCACCGCTCGAGCTGGGACTAGCGGTAGAGCTCCCACCTGGAGAACACATTCTGGAAGAAGAGAGCAGAAACTCAAGCTTCCTTGCCCACAAACGTGTCTCCTGCAACCCTGAAGTATGTCAGGCAGCGGGCGCCCCTGCTGGCCCTAAGACGCCTGGAAGAACACCTGTACCTGCCCCTTCTAGGCTGCTCTGGGTCCCTGGCAGCAGGAGCCCCCGCAGCCTCTGTCAGGCTCTCCGGCACTTCTGTTAATGAGGGCTTCCCGAGGCACGGAGCTCAGACCGTGGTCTCCAAGCCCACTGGGACACCCATGGGCACTGACGTCTTGACAGTCTTGGGGAGCCGTAATGCCCGAGACTGGGGGAAAACTGGCAAGCTAGAGAAGAGGGGAAGATAAGAAGGAAGAGCAGAGTGTGGGCACGGGGGGGGGGGCGGGGTGCACGATGCTGGACAGGCTCTCTAGTGCGCACGTGGGACCGGTTGGCCCGCAGTGGTGCAGACTCGGGCTGTGAGCCAGGAGGGGGTCAAGACAAGCCTAGACCAAACCAGCCACACCTGCTCTGTATCCTCCTTCCACACAGGGGAACGAGGAGCCTCACAATTAACACGAGTACCAGTGAAACTCACATCAACGCATACACGGTATCGGGGCCTTGGAGGGCAGATCGGAGACGACAGAGGTCAGAAAGCAAGTGGATACTGGAGGGAGCAGATCGTGCAGAGCCGGACAGAGCCCCCAGCGCCCCGGCCCCAGGACAGGCTCTGCTCAGGAGCAGCAAGTGGGAGCACTCCCCTCTGCAGCCACCAGAGGTCATTGGCTCCTGCTGCTGGAGCTGCAAACTGCCTTGTCGCTGGGCCTGAGCCTCGCCTCCCAGAGCCAGTGCAGCCAAGGCGTTCACTGTCTCCCTCAAGCCCTGGAGCCAACAGCGACCCAGGGGGAGAGAATAGGATTCCTCACAGATCATCTTCCATCCCCTGGCCAGGGAGGCTGGAGCCGAGATGGGTGCTCAGGTCCTCGCCCATTGCTTTCAGGAGGCTTGTTCTGAGCACGCTGGAGATGGAGGAACGGCACAGCATCCCTGGCCGCCTGCCACTGCCCCAGCCTCTGCTGCCCAACTTCCTGCCCAGAGAAACAGCCCAGGGAGCATCCTCCCTCTCAAGTGGCCTGGGAAGGCCTGGGTGTCACTCGTTCTGCTTCTTTCTTCTCTGTATTGGAATCCAGCACCGGGCAGGCAGCCCCGCACCCAAACCACCCCATCCAGAATGCCAAGCGCACCTCATTTAAACTTTCAAGAGTTTATTCTTCACACTGACCTACAGCAAACTCAGGAAATTCTTTGCTCTAAATTAAATCTACTTTCTGTTTTTCCAAAACTCTGCTAATGACAGCACCATCCAGTTGGAGACCTCGGCCCTTCCCCACGTCCAGGCACTCACACGTCCACCTGCTGAGACGGACCCCTTTCTGCACCATCAGCTCAGGCCTCGTCCTCATTGCTCGCCCAAACCCTGAGGAACATCCCCACCGCCAGGATTCCCATCCCAGCCTCTTTCTGTGCTCGAATCCATCTCCACTCAGCCACCACTGTACGTGTGAGCCCCATCCCACTGCTTGAATGGCTCTGCACTGCGCAGCGTGCCAAGTCCGACCTCACAGCCTGGCCCACCCACAGCTCCTGCCCCAACAGCCTCTCAGGCTCTCACGCTGGCTGTTCCTTCCTAGGTATTTCTGTCACACTTATCTCACCAAAGGGCAAGGTTTCAGTTCCATATCTATGTGGTCTGACCAGACCGTGAGCCACCAAGGAGAGGGACCTTGACCGAGTGTATATGTCACACCAGAGATATCCCAGAGACATACACATTGTTCGGCACTTAGGAAGGGCTCAATAAATGTTTGATGAATGAATTAATGTTCTCAGCGAAGGTTAAGTCACAGAACACAGAAAAGCAAACCAGCTCTCCCCTGTAAGAAACGCTTTCGATAAGGACCAGCCTGCAGGTTCTCTTCTCCTGGTAGAGGGGCCAGAGCGAGGACAAAGGTGAGTGTGAGGGACTTGCTGACCCCCATCCCTTACTCCTCTCATGCTCCCTTGACGCTCCCACAGTGAGCACCCACCACGTGCTGGGGCAGTAGGCTACGCGCCAGGAAGATGGTGTTTAATCCCCACCCCCAGTTTATAGACGAGGAAGCCGAGCCCAGCGCATTCACTCCGCAAAGCAAAGGGCAGGCAGCTCCAAGGGCAGTGCTCCTGACCACAGCCCTGGAAGTGAGAGGGCCAAGGATCGAGTCCCACCTGCGCCACCGGCCAGTGCGTGTGCGATCTCGGGCCAGTCACTCCACCCGCGTGGGTCTCTGTTTCCCCATCTTATCACTGAGTAGACTTGAGGCTCAAAAGGGCTTGGGGCTACGAAAGCATCTAGGAATTACAATGGGCTGTGCAAATATGAAGGACCATGGCTACTCATCTTCTTGGCTCCTGCTCCCTCTCTCCGTCATGCCCTGTTTTCCTTCCCCAGCTGTCCCTGCCTATGTTTTCCCTCCCTAGACTCTAGTCTCTATTTCTGAGCGCTTCTGTGACTTGACAAGGTCCGGTGAGCTTGCAACCAAGGAGCTGTCCATTGTCCTTACCTTGATTATCGGAAAACCCAGTGAGCACACAGCACTTCGATGTCTAAATTCCCGATGCCTCCTGGTCCTGGAAGGGACAGCATCCCCTGGATGCTCGAATATTCCGGCCGTCCACTGCCCATCCTCTTACCTACCAGCCCTTTCTACTCTTTCCCTCTGCGGCTTCTCCCATAACCCCTGTCTACTTCCTCTCTCCACCCACCTTTCCTCCTCTCATCCTCTTCCCCACACCTCCCTCAACACCCAAACCTGCACCACCGGGGCAAACACTGGCCTCAGCAGGTCCCCCTCCTCTCCCGGGTGATGGGCTGGATTTGTAAGAAGGGAACCCAGGAAGCCACTTCTGTGGGGCCACACCAATGCCTCTACTCTCTTTGGGACTCGGGTGTTGCTCCTGAGCACGCAGGGGCTGGGGAGTGGCCCGCACTGGACTCACTCCTCTTTAATTGCAAAGAAAATATCTTTCCCTTCTTGCGAGAGCACAGGGTGTTTTTCCTTCCTACCATCAGGACCACAGTCCTAACTCTAATAACTGTAACAGGGAAAAATAATTCCCTGCTGGGAACTGGCACTCGGCTTCTCCTCAAGAGCTCAAAAGATCTTTATTTACACCCCTTGTTTCCTTTAGCATCAGAAAACTCTGTGAGGAGGGGGAAGGAGCGTTCCATTTCACAGACTCCTTCATTTGTTCACTCATCACACATTCATTTACGAAATATGTGCTGGGTGCCGGATGCCATGCAAAACCATGGGGACACCGAGGAGCTCAAGGTGCAGCCAGGGGTGGGGAGGAGAAGGGAGCAGATAAGCACAGTATATGACGGTAGCTCTCAGGGTGGTACCTTGAGGGTTAATGGGAGCTGAGAGGAAGGAGCATCTCAGTCTGTATCAAAGTCCAGGAAGGCTTCCTGGAGGAAGTGACGCTCATGTGGACACTTTAAGCACGTGCAGGGACAGGCAGGGAGGCTGCTCCCAGGAAGAGAAACAGCACGTGTGAACACACGGAGGCACGTGTGAGGAGCTACAAATACACGGGGACACCTGGAAGACGGGATGAAGGGGATAAGATATTGGCAGGAGCAGGGGAACAAGTGGGAAATGCCAGCTCGCATATCCACCTCCAAAGGGGCTAAATTCTGCTCTGTGGGCCAACAAGTGAAGGCCACCGAAGGCTTCTGAGTAGGGCAGGGCGCACAGCACCAGGGCGGGGGCGCAGAGCGGGGGGCGGACGGGCGGAAGGGCAGGGCGAGGGGCGAGGACACCAGGCGGAGGATTCCTCCCGCTGAGGAATCGGGGTCACCCGGAGGATCTGCAGCACTTGGCATCTCGAACACTTCCCAGCACGAGTAGAAGCCGTGTGATGACTCCCTGGTCCCTCAGGGAGCCATCGTTACTGAGCCGTGGTCCTGCCCTGGTCCGTGCCGACACCAGGAAGTGATGAGCAAGCCTTGTGCCTCCCAAGGCGCTGGGCCAGGGCGTCCTCGTCATCATTTCCTCTCTGTAAAGCGGGGGAGGGGGAAGGCTTCCAGAGCACTTCCACCCCCAGACCCGCCCACACACCAGGAGGACACGCCTCCCACTGGAAGAGGGCCCCCCCAACCCCCACGTGTTTGGTCGGGCACATGCAGGGGGCCAGGGAGCCTGCTGACTTTTCTTTTGCTCTGGCTCATTTTCCTTCTGGAGCAGCAGGCTCGTCTCCTGCATTTTTAATAGCTGAGCATATTTAGCAGTCAGCACACACGTGTGGGTTGATAAGGCCCAAAGAGAAGGCAGCGGGCCCTCCCTGCCGGGGAGGACGGCCCCTCCCTGCCCCTGCCCACAGCAGTGGGTTTTCGGGTCTGAGTTCCCCCATCAGCTCACCTCCTGGACCAGGGCAGCTAAAAGGCCAGCAGGTGGGAAAGTCAGCCTGGTTGGCTCAGCCCCCAGGCAGGGGGCTGCTCCCCCGCTGAACAGGGACTCTGAAGTCAAGTCTGAGATGCTTGTCTGAGCTCAAAACAGCCAGTCATCCTTCCTTCTTGACTTCCACCTGGGGACAGAACCTTCTTGCCCACTCCTCCGCCTTTACGGGCTCCAAGGATGTCAGGCAGGGTATCCTCTGGCCTCTGGCTCCCCCAGGGATGGTCCCTACCCGCAGGACAATGACCCAGGGAAGCGGGGGTGAAAGCACGGGTGCTGGGTGAGCTGCGAGCACTGCCAGGCACCTCTGCAGGGCACAAACCTGGCCCCACGGGGATGCTGTCTCCGGTTCCCCCTTTCTCCTAATGCAGAGTCATTTTTTTACCTCCCCAGCCACAGAAGGGAGAAGACGAGAAACCCACAGACCACTGAACCCGTGTGAGACGCCAGGAGGGCACCCGAGCCCAGGAGGGTGCTTTGTTGTTTTACCTGGGCATCTGAGCTACTTGGGAAAGAGCGCCCCGGACCTGTTGTCTAATCTAATCTAAAGGCCACGGCCACCGCCCGCAGGCAAGCCCTACGCTTTCTTGGCCTTCAGGGGCTGATACAGAGCTGCTGTGGTATGGGGGGCTGGGCCTCTGCAAGGCCCTACTGGGTCCTGCGGGTCTGTCCCCACCACACACCCGGCCTCGGAATTTAGCAGCTCCTGTTGGGGGCATAACATGAGAGATGTGAGGAGCCACCGTAACACGCCTGTGAGTCAAAAAGCTGGAGGGACCCCGCAGGGCAGGGGGCCGACGTGTCCAGATCTGTGCTGTCTGATGCAGGAGCCACCAGCCACTGTGGCAATCGAGCACTTAAAATGTGGCTGAGGAACTGCATTTCAAATTTTACTTAATTTTAATTCATTAAAATTTAAAAACAGCTACCTGATTCAGTCATTAGAAAAACGCAGTTATCAGAAAAGTAATATGGGAACAACTTGGATATGCGAGTCTATGCTACGGCTGCTAATTTTTTATGAAATCTAAATATGGATCAAGTGTTTCCAATGACAATTTAGTGTCCAAATTGAGACGTGACGTAAGTGGAAAACACACAGGACTTTGAAGACTCAGCAAAAAAAAAAAAAAAAAAAAGAACGTAAACTATCTCACTGATTACATGTTGACATGACAATACTGTGGCTACATTAGGTTAAATAAAACATTGTTAAAAATTAATTTCACTCGTTTCTTTTCACTTTTTTCAATGTGGCTACTAGAAAATTTCAGATTGCATGCATGGCGCCCGTTACCTATCTGCTGGACGGCACCAGTCTACACAATTCGAGGATAAAACCTTCGAGAAGAAGGGGGCCCATGGGATGGGCGGTGAGGCACAGAGAGGACTGGGGCCAGGAAAGAAGGGACGGGCTGTTGTGGAAAGAACACTTGTCTTAGCAGTCTTGGCTCCCTCTGGCCCTTTCTGCCCTTTTCTTGAGGACCAGTCACCAGCTGTCCAGGCTGGGACCCCAGACCTCATCCCACGCTCTCCCCGTGTACTGCATGCCTTACGTGCACCCAGCCCCGAGGGCCGTGGCACTGTCCTCCTGCCTTTCACTCCCACCTGGCCCCTTGGCATGTGCCTGCAACCGCCGCCTGGGTCCAGGCTGTCACCACACCTCGCCCACATCACACAAAAGTGTCTCCACTCTTCTCGCTCTTCCTGAGGGCCCCTCAACCCCTCCTTTCTCCTGCTGTCAGGGTGAGCTCGCTACCACGGAAATCTGCTCCTCTCACAGCGCCACGCAGCCTTTGGGGGGAAGCACGAATTTCTGAACGTGGCACAGACAGTGGAACTTCAGGGTCACCCCCCTACCCAGCTTCATCTCCTGCCTCTCCCCACATGAACTACTTCTGCACGTTCTGTTCCCTTTGCCTGGGACGCCCTTCCCACTTTCTTAAAAAAAGTCTCTTTGATTGTGGTACAATATATATAACATAACATTTACCATTCTCATCTGGTTTTCTTGGTCTAGCTTAGTCTTACTTATCCTGCAAATTCAGTGCCAAGTGTGACTTCTTATGAAAAACCGTTTGGGTGCTCAGCCTGGGTTAGGCGCCCTTCTTCTGTGCTCTAATATCTTAGCTCTTATCACATTGTACTCTGTGTGAGCTTATGTCTCTTTTTACAGACTCCCTAAGACAGTGTCTGTGTCTTATTTAACTTTGCATCCCCAGGGCTGCAGTGTACAGTGGTACAGGTTATGCACTGCACTAGGATGTCTGGTTGAGGATGAAAACCACTAGCCAACTGTGCACTCTGGTACAGAGCTGTATCTAGGACTTTTTCTAACTTGCACCAAGGTGCTGTAGGTGACATCGGTGGGCCCTGTACATCCTTGGGGCTTGTTATAGAGTTGGCACACAGTATTACAACAGGTGCTCATTAAGTGTCACATTGAGTAAGGACAGATGGATGTTCTGGGCAAACGTGGGGGGGGAGACATGGTGAGGAAGCTGGAGTGACGGGATGGTACTGGGTGACCATGATTGGATCAGTGCCGGATTGCAGACATTCCCTTATTTTGGGCTAGGGGCCTAACTCAATTCAGGAGGCAATGAGGAACTTTTGAGAATTTTTAAGAGGTTTGTGATTTAGAATCAAAAAATATTCAGGCTTGAAAAAAAGACTCAGAGAAGTTAAGTGACTTGTTCAAGGTCACACAGAAAGCTGGTGGTGGAGCCGGGACCTGAGCTGGCTTTTCTGGCCCCATGCTCAGTGCTCGTTCTTCCTCATGGCTCTCTGGGGGAGCCGCCCGGCACTGCGGCTAAGCCAGTGGAACCCCCAGGCCGAACCGTCCCAGCCTTCCCCACCACGCGTTCTCTGTAGCTCATTTCTGGACTCAGAATGAACGACCGTTTCCTTTTCCATTTTCAACTTCAGTCTGGGTCCGAAGAGCTGTTTCTCTACCTTTTCCAGAGATTGGACTTCTCGACCTTTACCCCGGTGGCAGGAGCTCCGTCCTTGGGCGCACACGAGAATCACACCGATAACCTTATCATCAAATATTTATCGAAGCGTTCTTGGCTCCAGACACTGTGCTGGCAGCTGTTATAAAAGTGAGCTGGCTTGATGCTCACGACAGTCCCGTGCGGCAGAGCTGTTATGAGCCCCTTTTACAGAGGAGGGAAACTGAGGCACAGCAAGATTGAGCATCTTGCCCAAAGTCCCCTGGCTGACATCTGCACACAGGCAGGGCTGCCCAAGCTTGTGCGCACATCAGGACGCCTGAGGCTGCCTCGGCAGACAACCCCGCAGGTGGCCTCCAAGGCCACTGACCCGGAGGAGACCCTGGGGCCACCAGCCGTCACCCTCAGCCTGCATCTTCCCTAACCAGCTCCGTCCTCCTGCAGGATGGACCCAAGATTCTAGCAATCAGAAGAGGACAAAGCCTGTCCCCCTGCAGGACAGTGACTCCCGGCCTTGACGTCGTGTCTAAATCTTCTCATTTTATCACAAGGGGCTCTTTAATTGATCTGACACCACCAGCTCCTTACAGGGTCATCCTAACCTCCAGCGTGCAGTGACAAACCAACTGATGGATGATTTTAGTCCACAGCTTTCCTAAGTACGAGCTTAAGTGCAATCAACTATCATTACGTCCCAGAACACTTTTTCCCTTTAAAGATATAAATGAGATGGACCCCACAGCCATTCCTCGTCTGCCTGCCCGAGGCCTGAAAATAAGGCTAGAGGCGCTGTAAGAAGCCAGGCCTCAAGTGGTCCAGGGTGGGTCCGGCGGCGCTGGAAGATGCTCATCTTCTGCCTCCTGTCCTCTTTTTCAGTTTGCTTTCCTATCTGTCCATTCCGTGGGTAACCTTTCCTGACTTTTTGGGAAAGACTGAGATAAAAAAAAATGAATGAAAAGCCTCTGATTTTTCACAGCCCCCTGCAAGCAGCAATCTCCCACCCCATCAAAGGGGTGACACTCTCTGTGGATTTCCTGTCTTCCCTCTGTGGTCAGCTCCCAATTACCCGCCTCTGCTGGCAGCTATTCCGTGGAGCGGAGCCCCAGCTGGTCCTGGCGGGGGGGGCACTGTGGGGGGCCTGCCTCCCGGGGCCACGCTCCCCACTGGGCCGCGCTCCCCGCTGGGCCGCCAGTCTGTGCTTCTGATTATTCACACAGAGGCTTCTCTTCACTGGGGCGGAAAATTGAGAGGTGACCATCTAAGTGAGGACTATTTCCCTGTTACCCCGTTCTCAGACACAACGCAGCTCAGCTCTCAGGAGCAGAAAAAAGTCCCCTGCCAGGCATATTTCAGTTCCCCTGTTCCCCCCGCGTCTGGGTTTCTCATCCCATCATACTGGTTTTTCTGTCCCTTCCATCCTCACTTCCCCAAATTCCTAGACATGATGCCCAGGAACATAGTCAGAGGGTCGACACCGTTTCCCGCAGTAACAGGGACAAGCAGTGAGCACAGACAGCTGCTGGCCGCCAGCACCCGACACTCACCATGGTTTGTCCCTTGATCCTTTCGCAGAAAAGACCGTGTGCTGTCTGCTGCTGGAGGTAAGTAGATTGTCTTTGGGCGTTTTGAATGGCTTTGAGATGCTGCTGGCAGAGTTATGGCCGCTGAGACAGGCCTTCGTTTTCACCTGGACCAGGGACGTCCTGGAGTTGGAGGGCGGAGATGCTGGAGAGGGAGGCGGCCTGCACATTGAACCGTGTCTTCTCTCTACAGAGGGAGAAAGAAGAGAGCTCAGCCCGTCCCCTGCAGCAAGTGAGTCTCTCACACACTCGTGCACACTCATATTCACAACAGGCGGAGAGAAAAGCGCTCATCTTGCAATGTCGGCCTCCCGGAAGCCTCGGTTCCGACTACCGTCAGTCTGGACCTCTGCTCCTATCCCATCAACCCGCAGCAATTACATCCTGGAGTTCGGCATCAGACGGCATGCTAAACTGACGCCAAGGTTCTCATGGGATGCATTCACCAGGCTATCCTTCTGTAAAACCCTCTACAGGACTAGCAGAGGGACGCCAGGTGTCACCTGAACACAGCGGGATAACCACAGAGCCAAAGGGGTCCCCAGACAGCGACTCAGAGGCCACGAGGTCCCTCAGGCCACTGGGTAGGGCAGGACTGTCAAGAGAACAGACGGGAAATTCTTGAACCTGACCTCCAGCAGGAGCCCTAAGGTCAGAGGGCTGAAGGAAAGCGTCTTTGAGAGCCAAAAAGCAGTCCAGCATCTGTTCACATGCCACAGTGGCCTCTCCAGGGCTCACTGAGGTCCAGGACCACAGCTGCTGGGCCAGGACATGCAAGATGACATCAACCCTTGAAGCAGAATCCACAGATGTGGGGCCTGGACCTGGGCAGGCAGGCAGGCTTCCTGAGGTCCTACAGAAAACTCCGGTGCTCTGGGCAGACACGCCCCACCTGTTCACGCTCGGTCAGCCCTGTGGTCTCGACTCAACGGGCAGGATGAGGATGCTGACCAGGACAGCAGGTGCATGAATGAAGTTCTAGCGCACACCCACTAGGGTGGTTCTTAACTCTTACAGGGTAGCAGATCCGACCCCCAAGAAAAAATGCACATTTACACATGCCCCAAAACTCTGCACACAATTACAGGAAGGAATCCGAGACCCCAAAAGACAAAGGCTCGGTAATGCTCAGTCCCCTCTGACTCTCTCGTGCCTACTACAGGGCCCCATGGATAGTTAGTGCTGCATTAACATACATGGAATAAATAAATGGAATGATCACTCATGTCCTGATGGGAAGAACCAGAGGTCAGAATCTGGAAATCTCAACGGAATGGGATAATGACAGGTGGGAGGCAGAGACGCAGACCACTTTCTCCTTCCACCCCTCAAGACGAGTCTCGGGCTTTTCTCATTGTGAGAGATTTCAGGCTACTAATCCCCATCCCCGGACCCGGGAGAAGAAAGCCAGACTAACCCCGGCCATCCAGGATGGGACTTTGGGGTTTCTCTGGGCTTCCTCGTACTAACTGGCTGCCAGGTTGCGTCAAAGCCGACTGACCCTAGTCCTCTGAGGAAGTGGGAACTGGGCGGGAAATGTGGATTCTGGAGGCCCCTCTGATGGTTGGGTATTCGTGCCTGACCTGTGTTCACAGGTTGTCTCCACTCAATAACTTTACTGGGTAATTTGTTTTCACTGAATCAGAGTAGACCTTGCACGACGCTTAGTTCCCAGAGCCATCCTATTGAAGGTTTGGGAACTAACAGCTAGTTCCAGGGCCTCTGTTTTGATGGAGTCGAGAGAACCCAGGGCTGGTGCCCAGGGGGTCTAGGCTCCGACTCCAGCCACAGCACGTCCCTAGGCTGGCGGCCTGGAGCTCCCCACCTCGGCCGTCTCAGTTCGCACATCTTCCTCTGCCAAATGAAGCGGGTCCCCAGATGGCTGCCCAGGCCTATTTCTGCTCCATTATCATAAAGATGAGGCATCCTGACACCTGCTCCTTCTCTGCTCACCCCTCACCATTCCTGAACGGTACAGCAAGGATTACAGTGGAAGTGCCGGCCTATTTCACTCGAGCAGGATCCTCCTTGGAGGAACTCATCCTTTATAAAAGTGTCCTGGCCTTTGCAACCCCCGTCACACAGGCAGGAAGCAGCCAGGCGTCTCCACCCTCCTCACGGCTGACCGGCCAAGGAAGACCCAGAGAGGGGAGGTGACGTGCCAAGGTCAGGGCCAATGGCTACGCGAGGAATGAGGCCTCCGGGTCGTGCACAGGGGCTTAGCCGCTTCTCAGGAAGGCAGGAAATGGGGTGTCCTGTGACCAAGATTTGAAGCCAGGAAATTAGGAAGTGCAGGACTTATAGCCACTGGAGGTTAGAAGTGCCTCGCAAGTCAGCTCGCCCATCTCTTTGCCGGTGGGCGAGGTTATCAGTTAGAGGGGTTATCAGTTATCAGCCTGCAGGGCAGAGGGCAATGCTCAGACAGCAGCACTCTTCTCCCTTCAAATCCTTACTTCCTCCTGCCCTTCAGAAATGTCTTGCTTAGCAATTTCTTTTTTGGCAGAGGTTTCCAAAACTAAAATAAGACTTTGCTTTGTGCCACTACTGTTTGGATTTTTCTGCAGGCTTCATTCACTCCCGTGCTATCATCACTCGCTCAAGCTGGCAGAGGGGGCAGGGGGAAGGCTGTGCAGAAATATTCCTCAGTTCCGGTGGGGAGAGAAGCCTGGGTAACGAAGGAAGAGGCATTTTATGGTGCTAAACTAAGGATTCAAAGTGATACAAGTAAACAAAGATAAACCACAAGGAAGGGTGCCAAGAGGGCAAAAGGAACGGGCCAGAGCAGCGATTCTAAAGTCATCTTCCCAGAGAATTCTGGTTCGTGACCCTGCCAACACGTTCGTTCTGCTGCTAAACTCAGAAAAAATCACATCAATGGATACGCTTTTTTCTTGGTTTTATATTTTAGTTCCATAAATTCTTCTTAAATGACCAATTGAAGGAACAAGTTGCATAGGAGACAATCTTCATCAAAACTGGAAGAGAGCCCTTCACACTGAATTTTTTTTAATGGGTGATTTTGTATTGTAATAAACAGATGAAAGCAGTATTTCCTACTTGTGAAACCATTCCTTGTTGTTCAGACGGAATTAAATCCATCACTATTTCGCGGTATCCCACAAAGGGCTCTGGACTTCTGTCCCCTGAGCCGGAAGAATGAGCTTGCCAGCCACTGATGCAGGTGAGAAAGGCTTGTAAGAATTCAAAGTGGAGGGCCGGCCCCGTGGCACAGCGGTTAAGTTTGTGCTCTGCTTCGGCAGCCTGGGGTTCACAGGTTTGGATCCTGGGTGCTGACCTAGGCACTGCTTGTCAAGCCATGCCATGGTGGCATCTCTCATATAAAGTAGAGGAAGATGGGCATGGATGTTAGCTCAGGGCCAGTCTTCCTCAGCAAAAAAGAGGAGGATTAGTAGCAGATGTTAGCTCAGGGCTAATCTTCCTCAAAAAAAAAAAAAAAAGAAAGTAAAGAATTCAAAGTGGGGAACCCGTGTCAGAGCGATCAGAACCTCACCCAGGAGCTGAGCCTCTCTCTTCCCTCGGCTAAGCTTTTGAAAATGGGTGGACCTGATGCCCTGGGCAGGGCAGCATGAACAGATTTTTAGAAAGATCCAATTCCTACTCAACCTATGTTTCTCTGGTCTGTGAAGCCCTGCCTGTGGATAACCTGCGCGGTTCTGTCTTTTGGCAGAGAGCTGGGTGGGCTGGTGATAGGAGAAGTCAGGGTCTAGGTTTGTTGTAGGCAGATGTGGCCGTGCAGGTGGAATGCCTCTGGCTACGCGCTCCAGATTCACAGCACAATCATTCGGATACAAGCCCTCACTGACTTTGGGCTTCCTCATTTTTCCCCTTTTGGTCAAAGGACTGCGTTAGGTAGATCCTGTAATTATTCTAATTCCATTTGCCCGGCCCAGAAAGAGTCGACAGAACATTGCGTTTTTTAAATCACTATTTAAACTATTTTAAGGGCTGAAGCAATTTTAGAGAAAAGGACTTTCCTTCCACATTTTCTCATTCTTTGTTAATGTACAAGAAGCACTAACAAGCTGTAATCAATTGATACTCTTTTTCACCATTATTCTATTTATGCATTTCTAATTCCCACATACTGGTCATTTTAAGCGGTTATGTAATATTCTCTTTGATATGCCGTAAATTATTTAGCTACTCTCTTACTATATACTTACTGTCTGACTTTTCAAAAATGTTTTTACAAGTTATTAAAAAAGCGATTTAGAATTATTTCTTTGAGGTACAGTTCCCAAAACGAAAGTCTGCAATAGTCTATAGCTCTCAGAACACTTTCTTTCCAGACTATGTGGCAGAAAGACCAAACCAATCTCTTCTGCTCATGTTGAATGTGAGGGCCACTTACCAACTAAAGGGAAAACACAAAATCAGTCAGAACACGTGTGCAGGGTTCCGTGTCGACTGCATCAACAACAACCTCAGTGTCGGGTCTCACTCCTTCCGTCCTTTGGCCAACAGTAATAACAGTTTATCAAGACTCTCCTACGCACCAGGCATTCCACGCAACACTTCATTTATCTTACAGCATTTAATTCTTACCACACCCAGAGAGGTATAATCATCATCTCTATTCTACAGGTGAAGAAACTGAGGTTCAGAGATGCTCACGGTCATGGAGCTACGAAATATCAGATCTGGGGATGTCTTCAGAGCCTGTGGTCTTAACTCTGAGCTCTACCATCTTGAAATCTCGGAAGATGGTGCACGGGAGATGGGGAGCCTGGAAGATCTGCCCCCCCGCCATGTACGGGCATTCCAGCAGGGCAGCTGACTCCCCCAGGGAGAGGACAGAAACACCTTTTAGGTGTTTGAGCAGCTTTTAGGTACCAATCAGCAGCCCCATGCCACAGCCTGAGACCTCAACCCCAAAGAGCTGGGTACCCCAGGACCAAAGACATGAAAAACCAAATCCTTTTACGTTTTTGCGTTTCCACCACGGGAAGTCAGACCATGCCTCGGCAGCTGGCTGTTCTAAGACCAGCTGCTCCACCACACACGCCTTCACCGTCCGGGGGTGACCCCACGGCACGATCCCAGAGACCAGACAAGCAGGGGGCTTGCACACATTCGCTCTTGGCATTCTAAAATCTGTGTCAGTGGTGGGGAGCCCTGGTGTCTGCAGAGGCCTCACCCCTTGCTCTCTGCAGGGCAAATCCAGTAGGTTCTCAGGCGATTCCATTTCAGTAAAAATTCAGAACCCTCCTCCTCCCTCCCTGTGCTTGTTTGCTGAGATATTTTCATACTCACAGCATCAATGTCCTGCATGTAAAACCTCCACACAGACTCCTCAGGAATGGCTGGGCTGGCCACCAACGCCCAAGGGGGCTCCCTGTGCCAGTTTTAGAAAGCTCTTGTTGGGAATTTTCCAATATGGGTTTGAAGGGACCAATCCCCCCTCAGCAGCCTCCCAGTGCCACGGTCACTGAGGCCCGCCACGGTGGTGGCAGTGCACTGGGACCTCAGCTGGCGCCTGTCTTTCTCAGTTGACAATGCTGGGTCTCAGGCCCCATGTCCAAGGACAGGTGCCTGGCAATTCAATAGCCAGGTTCTGATTTATGGGCGGATTCTCTCCGCTTTAGTAGCTGCAGTCAGGACGTTCTCCCTAAAGGACAATAAGGGACCTGCCTCCGAAAGTAGACTGGGGCTGGAGGGTGAGGGCAGAGCGCAGACCTCGGCGCGGGAGCCACGCAGGAACCACGTGAGCTGTGTCGTGTGACCACTTGGGGAGGAAGGCGTTCCCCCAGTTTACAGCTGTGGAAACTGAGGCAGACTAGACTGCCTTTGAGAAACGTGTCTGAAGCCACAAGGCTATTCAGTGGAGGAGCTGGGCCTAGAATCTGAGCCTGCAGGCTCGTTTGCCACGACTGCCATTTGACACTAAAGCTAGTAACCTGGTGGTTGGAGGAGGGATACCCAAGCAGCCCTTCTCAGCAGGGGAGGAAATGAAGATGCTGGAAAGTGAAGAGAGGATGGCAGGCAATGGTGGCAGGAGGGCCGGGCCCTGTAGATCCTGAGCCAGGAGGCTTGGGAGCTCCTCTGGGGCACCCACTCCCTCCTCAGGCCAGAGACCTTCTTTAAAAGGTACTAGGGTCTGAGTGGCTGGGGCGGTGTTCCTTAAAGCAAGGCTGCTGGTCACCAGTGAGGTCACACTAGGTCGTCTTTACCCGCTTCACGTCCTACCCACTGCCGGTCACATGCGCTGCCTGGGCACTCTGGCGAATGCCAGTGTGAGCTGTTGGCCTCCGTGCTCGTTGAACTCAGTTCTCAGATCCCTCCAGGCTCTGGGCTGGCTTCTCCAGCCTCTGGTCACTCTGCGCCCATCCATTCCCTTAGGAAGAGAAGCCGCATGCCTCGAGGGCCACGACCTGTCAGGCACTGTGCAAGTTTCTTATACACCGACTAGCTCTAGGAACCCACCCCACACCCCACAAGGTGATACTGCTGGCCTCTTTGTTATCAATGGGGAAACTAAGCTCAGCAAGACGAGGAAACAGGACCAAGGTCACGCAGACCTTGGCCGTTGGGAGGAGAGCCCAGGCCTGCCTGGCCCCGGTGCCAACACCCTTCCCACCAGGCCACCCTGCTGGGATGCCCTCTGCTCTCTACACTTCAGCGACAGAACTTCTCCGACGAGTCCTGACAAAGCATTTCTCATGTTCTGAGCTGGCCCAGGACGCAGCCCTGCAGATAGATAACTTGGGATCCGCCTTCCCTCTCCCCTCGGTGGCATTCCCCCTCCCACAGCTCTTCTCTTGGTTATCATACGAAAGGAGCAAACTTCTGGCATCACCCCTGCTGGGCAGGATTTGGGCAGTCCCAGGGGCTTTCCAGGGCCCTGAGACATTTCCACCAGCCCCCAGGGGTGCCCTCACTAGACACTAACGCAGCTAAAAGAAAGAAACCACCGCAAAGCTAGACGGCGAGGAAATGAGAGCACGTACACACCACGGGGCACCTTCAGGGTTGACGTTTCTCTGGAGAGCGGGCCTGGCGATAATAACAGGAACCCAGATGCGTTCGCAGCCTTTGATCTGGGAATCTGGTGATTTCAGTCTGGAAAACAGACTCAAGGAAACATCCGCGCCCCACCCCCCAGAAAAGTTCAAAGATACTCTCAGGAGCACTGTTTACGATAGTAAAAATACCACAGTCGACCTGAATGATCTCTAATAAAACAGTCGAGAACGACAGGTATGAGGGTTGTCTCAATCTAAGAAAACGTGAAATAGCACACCCAAAGCCACGAGCAAATGAAGAATATCACAAATAACACGTAAAAGCTAATCATCACTTTATAAAACCATAAAACATTTGACACAGATATTATATATACGAATATACAACAGAGATTGATGAGGAAAAAGGAAGGATGTAGGATGGATTGCTTAATGGGCTCTGTTTTTGTTAGGTCATGTAAGTCCACACACAAAAAAGATAGCAACAGCATCACCACCATTAACACACCCCTAATGAGAGCGGCAAAAGGGAGAAAACAGGTGCCCGTACAGAGGGAGGAAGGAGAGAAACTTGTGTTAGAGTCGAACCTCCTTCACTCCTTCGTTTACTAATTTTTTAAGCATTTCCTTGGTATGCGCCATGTGCCAGGCACTAGGATGTAACGGTGGCGGCAGGATGGACACTGTCATCGCCAGAGCGTTCCCTGAGGGTGGGAGACACTCCCCAGATCCCAGGCCGGCCACCACTCCGTCACCCTGAGCGGCTGCCTGAAGGACCTGAGCCGGAGAACAGCCCGGCTGCTGGGAGAGACTCTGCCCGCAGCCAGGACCGCGATTCTCTCCATGGTACCAGGCCTTTTACAGCCCTAGCTGTGCCCGTGTGTCTGGAGCCTCACGGGAGCGGAGGGGTTGACAAAGAGTGCCACCTGCATGGCATTAACTTCTCCGTCAGTCTCCTCCCGCCACAACCACCCAACACACCCACTGCACAAACCGCACGGATTTAAACACAGGAGCCGACCCAGCTTCGGTGAAAACTGGAGGCTCCTAGCTTTAGGATAAGCTGTTAGCATCTACCTTAAAACGGCACAGCCGACATCATTCCTGCCCCAGGGGCACCAAATGGACAGGTGCGGCGGCAGCTGGGAGCTGGGCAAGGTGGGGAGGCATGGGCTGGGGCATCTTTGGGGGGGGAGATACACTAACAGGGATTCCCTGTATCTAAAATGCCTGAACAGCTGGACTGAATCTTCCCAACACCGTCTTGAGGCAACACCAGTGGCCTTCACCTGGAGGCCTGGGGCTAAGTGCATAAAAAGGGCTGTCTGGTCACAGGCCTGCCCAGTCCACGCCTCAAGAGAGGGAGGATCCTGACACACGAGGAGGAGACGGTGCCCAGGCCACACACACAACTCAGGGACCACGGGAGCAGCAGAGGGCTCCTCACTCCTGGGACAGTAGCACCAGAGTCCCCAAACCTGTATTTTTTAAAAGGTCCCAAGGTGATCCTCATGCTCCGCATTAGCGTGGAGAGCCACTGGAAATGTGGACCAGACACTGCTGTCTGTGGACTCAGAAAGATCTGGGCTCAAATCTTAGCTGTCACTCATAAGCTCTGTGACCAGGGCAAATAACCCCCTAAGCCCTGGTTTCGGTACCTATAAAACGGGACCAGTGATGCCCACGTCAAAGGGCGACGAGTGGGCAGGTGCCCCTGTAGCACGCTGAGGCCCCCATCTCGACACATGTCACACGTCGTAATTGCTGGTTTACTGGTCTGGGCGTCCTGTCGCTGGACGCACCTGCAGGGCAGGTGTCTTTTCACTCTTTCATCCCCGACATTTCCCCAGAGTCTTGCCCTAACGGGCACTCACCGTGTTCACTGTTGAAGGAACAGGTGTTGGGAGGGCTGGTGACCCGTGGCAGGTGGCCACCACAGTGCCGACTCACAGTGGGCACTTAGGACGAGTTCCACTGATACATGAAAATGTAGCTTTTTAACAAACACAAGCGGTAGCTTACCTAAGTGGAGAGTTCTCTGCCTTCTCCCTGCCCCTGAATTAAAAGTATTCCATTTCCAAGAATCCTACGGGAGCACATTGCTCAAGGAACCCAGGCTGAGTAAGGAGAGGTCCCCGCTGCCTGCTTTCTCTCTGTACCTCCAGTTCCCAGAGCGCAGGGCCGGAGGCCCCTCCAGTAGAACGTGCAAAATCTCCAGTCACTGCAGAGCTCACAGCGCCGCTCAGAAGCACTCACCCCACAGGCTGTCGCGGTCCCGCGGCCGCCACTAATAACGGAACCATTTCTGTTCTCCTTGGAGTGACAGTTGGCAGTGGCAAACAGGAAGTTGTCTTGAAACAGGGTGTGGTTGTGCCCTGTCAATATATGCGTACAGAGGCACACGCCTTTTTTCCCCTTCTCTAGCCTCCTTCTGTTTCCCTCTGCCCCCTTTCTTTAGGAGCAAAAGGTCTGAATCATTTGGGTGAAAACAAAGATTTTATATGACTTAAGGTCAACCATTGCCACCCTACAAACAACCACCTAGGGCAGAAAGGAGTCTAAAATATAGCAAGGTCTCTTTTGCCACGAGTAGTCACTCACTTGTGGCATGAGTGTGTGTGTGTCACCGTGCACATGAGTGTGTGTGAGCTTTCCCCTTTATTTCTCCATGGGTGCACACACGGGACCGAGGACCATCCACGGATCGGAGGGAGGGAAGCCCATAGGTCGCCAGTTTCAAGCAATTTTTAAAGTTTGGGTAAAAGAGGCTTGAAACATTTCTCAACACAAATTACATCTAAAAATGACAAAGGGGAATAAACTCCAAGGGGAGAAATGCACAGAGCGCTGTTGGAGCTGCACGTGAGTGCAGAGACGTGGGGGTGACAAGTCGGGGAGGTCCCTTCCAGCTGGCTCCCTGGTGCGATGAGAGGTGTGCTATAAAAATTTCCACTGCACTCCTACCAGGCCCTGAGGCTTGCGCCTCCAGAAGGACCGTCCAAAATAGACTGGTCCCCAACCCAGCCTCTCCTCCTCTGACCTCTTTTGGAGGCAGCCGCTCGCCCCACTCGGCAGGCAGGCGCTGCAGCCCTGTCCAGGTCGGGGCCGGCCCACAGCCCGCCTGGGCTCCACCTCAGGCAGGCTGCACGCTCGGATGGTGGCCTGACAGCATGCTCGGCCCGCCTGCCAGCAGCTCTCCTCCGTGACCTGGGCCCAGCCCCGCGCCATCCTGGGCGGTACACGTGCCCTGCACTCACACTTACACATCCCGGGGAGACAGCCTTGCCGTTTGGATAAGGAGGCTGAGCCAGTGACACACCGGGCAACGCGACGCCGCGACCGTTTCCTGGCTCCTGGCTGAGGGCCCTGGCCAGTCAGAACGCACCACTTCCCCTTTAAGAGAGCACGCCCAGATGCGATTAGGGAAAGGCAGAAAGAAAAGCCCGGAACAGTCAGGGTTGTATCCCGAATTTGGCAGATGAACTTGGGTTTTCCTGAACTGCACACACCAAGTACGATCAGAGGCAGTGGACTCCTGAGAGGCCGGTCTGAGCGGTCACCGTTCAGGAAGGGCCGGGGGCTTCCTGCAGCCCCACAGCATGATGGCCACACTCAAGCTGCGTGGGCCCAGAGCTGCTGGACGCCTGGGGCTGCTCCTGGGCAGCCCGCAGAAGCCTCAGGCCTTCCTGCTGCCCGTCCCCTCAGGGCCTGTCACCCCCGATGGGCAGAGTCCACCGCACCACCCAGCACCATGCTTGGGAGAGAACAGAGACATCATAAAGACTGAAAAATACTTCTGTGGGACATGTTAACTATTAAGTCAACAGGGAGTTTTCATTCGTTCTGGATATTTAGAAAGTTTATTCCCTGATCTTGGCAAGAGATAGTAGATTGTGTGTGTGTGGGGGGGAGGCGTGGAATCCAATAAAAACAGTGGTTCAGAAAAGGCCACGTGTTGTAGGATTCCACTGATGTGAAATATCCAGACAGGTGAATCCACAGGGACAGAAAGGAGATTGGTGACTGCCAGGGGCTGGGGGAAACCAGAGTGGGGAGTCACTGCTTCACGGGTGGAGGGTCTCTTTTTGGGGTGATGAAAATGTTCTGGAACTACGGGCCGGTTGCACAATACTGTGAATGGACTCGGTACCACTGAAATGTATGCGTTAAAATGCTTCATTTTGTTATGCGAATTTCACCTCAGTTAAAACGATCGCAGCGGGAAAGCGTGCTTTGGGCAACTTCTTCTTCTACTAGGATGGCTCCTGTTTCATGCAACATTTCCTTATAAAATCTGACTGTTATCTGATAAATTAAGTTAACCCTGGCTAAGGAGTATATGGCTTTTAGTAAGGAAAAATAAAAACAGACCTTTAAGAGAAAAACTTTCCAGGACTCAGAAGTATGGGTCTTATGGAGAATTTCACACCGTGGGGAGGGGGACGGCATCGTCGAGAACCCTGCCACGTAAGCCCGTCTCAGGTGGGGACCATCCCTTCATCAGCTGAACAACGTAACCAAAGCCAGAGAGGGAGTCTCCATGGGAGAGCTATTCAGGGTCCCTAGGTTCCTGGTTTCCCTTTCCTTGTCGCAGACTTTCTTCCCAGAATGAAGGAGAATGAATCCGTTTCTGGCTGGGAGGGGGCCGTGCCGGTTGGCAAAGCAGAAGTGGTTTTCACGGTTCCATTTCTTTGCAGTGGAGCCAGCAGGGGGGTGGGGGGGGGGACGAGGGGGCGTGACCGGACCGCCCACCTGACCCAGCCCTCCTTTCCCTGGCATTTGCAGCTTTGGCGGGAAATAGTCTGCTCCTGACGGTAAGGCTGTGAGCCTTGTCCTCTAGACCCTAGGCCAGCGGGTCAAGGGCTCAGGGGCACACTTCCGCCCCCGCCCCGGGAGGAATGTCAAGAGGAGGGCCGCTGGATGTCGCAATACTTAGAAGGAACACAGATGAAAGGGCAGGCCCCATGGCCCGGGAGCCAGAGTCTTCCCAGAGACAAGTGTGAGCAGCTCTCCTACTGTCTGCCTGCTGAGGGCACCAGGACAACCGGGAGGACAGAGATGTGGACAGCTCCTGGGGGCCAGCTCTCCCAGGGCTGTCTGGCCCTTCTGGAGCTCCTTCCCCTGCCTCTTTCACCCTGTTCTCTCTCCTCACCTCAGGTGCCCAGAGAATAAGTAGGTGGCCTCAGTTCTCAGCAAGGAGGTGGCTTATGATAATAAGATGCAATACTTATACGACTCTAGGATCTGAGGAGCAGGACATTTGAATCTTCTTTCTAAATACAAAAATGGGCAGCCTCAACCCAATTAAAAAATGGGCAAAGGACTTGAACAGGCATTTCTCCAAAGAAGATACACATAAGGCCAACAAGCACATGAAAAGATGCTCAGCCTTATTAGTGATTAAGGAAATGCAAATCAAACCACAACGCGATCACCACTTCATACCTTCCAGGATGGCTATATATGAAAAAAACCCAAAACAACCACCCAAACGGAAAATAACAAGTGTCTGTCGGCGAGGATGTAGAGAAATTGGAACCCTTGGGCACTGTTGGTGGCAACGTAAAATGGTACAACTTTTACAGAAAACAATACGGTGTTTCCTCAAAAACTTAAACACAGAATTACCATATGATCCAGCAATTCCACTCCTAGGATATATAGACCCGAAAGAACTGAAAACAGGGACTCAAACAGATCCTTGTGAATGTGCACAGCAGCACTATTCACAACAGCCAAAGGGCCATCAATGGATGAATGGACAAACCAAAATTGTGGTACATACATACAATGGAACATTATTCAGCCATCAAAAGGAATGAAGTACCGACACTTGCTACAACACGGACGAATCTAGAAAACATTATGCAAATCAAAAAAGCCAGATATAAAAGGTGACATATTGTATGATTCTATTTATACAAAATGTCCAGAAAAGGCAAATCCACACAGACAGAAGGCAGACCGGTGGTTGCCAGGAACCAGGAGGAGGGGGCAGAGGAAACAAGTGTTCAGTGGGTACGAGGGTTTATTCTAGAGTGACGAAACATCTGGAACTAGACAGAAGTGGTGCCTGCAAAACACCATGAATGTACTAGATGCCACCAAACTGTTCACTTTTAAATGGTAATTTTATGTTATACAAATTTCACCCGAATTGGAAAAAAAAGTTGCCGAAAGTGAGGGCCAGGACAATCCACAAACGGAATAATCAGCTTCAGGATAACTGAGAGTTACCTTCAAAACCCTTCTTAGAATCACTTAAAGGAGGTAACTTTTAAGTTATGGTCATTAAGGCGGCCAGCAGGAGACAGCAGACACGCCCCCAAGACAGCAGTTGCCAAACTTCACGGCCAATTCAGGTCCACAAAGAAATGTTAGTTTGTTTTAAACAATATCACGCACTCAAACACACACACACACACCCAGGCAAGCTGCACTAGTTATTTACAAGCGGAATATTGAGGCACAGCTCCCCTCTGCCAGGTCCTCATCCCTGATATGGCCACTCCAATGATGGAATCGTCATTTCCACCAAAGGGACCTAGGTCTTAGACCTTGAAGCTGGGACAGAGAAACAGACTCCCAACAGGCAAGAAAAAACTCCACAGCTAAGCGTTCTCTGCTAACCCCTGCTGGCCCCCTTCCTGGGGCTGTTGGTGCCTCCCCAGCTCTCCAGCCATGGGGCTGTCCAGCCTCTTCCACTGCAGGCCCCAGAGTGGGAGCAACGATTCTTTCCGAGTGCACCAGGTGAGACGGCACCATGGCTAATCCCATCTCTGCTGTGGGGGGAGGGGGATATAGGGGGGATTGGGGGAGGTTGTCACCTTGAACCAGTCTAATTCCCCTTCCATGCCACACCCTGCCAAACATTTGTTTCTCAAAATTTCTTTTTCCAGGCTAGACACCCTCAGACATCTTTTTAAACCACTCCTCACAAAACATCCTTTTCACTATTTTCCTGGTCTCTGGCTTCTCTTTAGCTCCTACCGTCCTCCATAAACCGTGGAACTCAGAAGGCAGAACATTACAGATGGGGTCTGAGCGGCTCCTCGCTGTCTGTTCTGGACATCGTTCTCCTATTAATGCAACTAGAGAGCCAATCTAGATTTTTTACTTCCGATAGCTGCATCCCCCCTAAGTCATTTTGCTGCCAAGCCACATATCCACAGGTGTCCTCTAAAAATGTCATCTTCTTGGATTCAGTCCACTGCTCTGGCCTATGGAGATCTTCTTGGGCCCTGACTCATTAACGTTTTCCTTCTCCTTCTCAAATCTGCCACCTGAAAACTTGATAAGCCTGCCACCAACACCGTTCTTCCTCCAAATCCTCATTTATAATGTGGAAGAGGACAGGGCCAAGTTTGCAACGCAATATATCCCCCAGTGTGACAGTGACCTGTGAACAGCACCGTTGGCCATTCAGAGCAGGTGTGCCCTTGGCCCACATTTCTTCCTCTTCCTTAGTAAGGATCTCATGGGTGATTGACAGGTGGGGCTAACAATAGCCCTCCCCTCCCCAGTGGCTGTAACCACGAGGCATAAAGCTCTCAGAGCAACGCGCACTGCACACAGTGAGCGATCAAATTCACCTTCATAACTGACGAGAACTCTAAGAAGAAGGAAGAAACCTGTTTTTCTAATTCCCAAACTTCCCTCCTTAGCAGCAACCAAATACAGACCCGAGGCAGCTGGAATCAATGGAGCACTGGCGTTCAAGAGCCGGAGTCTGGATCCTGGCTCTCCTTCCAGAATTTCCATGCTTTAAGGTTAACAATACCTGCCCCCTCCAGGGCTGTTGGGAGGAGTCAATGGGATCAGACAAGCAACAGAGGTTTAAAAGCTGAGTCAGGCTATGCAAACAGAAAAGAAGAGTATTACAATTATTACTGTGATAAATAACTCCAAGATACCACTTCCATTGGCAGAAGCCCCACTGTTAAACCCAGGAGGCCCCTATAGACGTGCTCAGGCTGCCAGAAGGCGGGCCTTTCAGCCCAGAGCAGCTGGACTGCCCCATGGAGCCCATTCCTGACCCCTCGCAGCAGACCAAAACCCAGGCTGGCTTATAAAGGGCAATGGGCCCTCCTACCAGCCTGCAGGAGCACACTGTCCCTCCATCGTCACCTGGTGGAGACCAGGACCCGAATAATCTGCAGTGGGGATTTGCCGGTGATAAAAAGGGCTGGGAGGGCTGCTTTTAGTTCCCCTGAGGCTTGACCCCAACCAATCCTTGGGTTTCTGTTCTGAAGGGCAGTTTCTAAGAACATGAGGCATTTGGCTCTGACATCCTCAGGGCAGGCCCCCAGAAGCCCTGTTCTGGTCTCACGTGAGGACATCTGCCTCCTCGAAGAGGTCCCACAGCAGGGGCAGAGGGAGAGAGAGGAATCGGCATGGCCAACCATAAGCCCCCGGAAAAAGGGCAGCAGTTAAAATAGGAGCTAGATTCTCCTTTCCTGGTCCGTGTAAGGTTCGTTTCCCAAGTTCCAGGGGGAATGAGCACTGACGGCAGATTGTGAAGATATATATAGATGTATAAAATTGTTGGCAAGACGTTGCGGATCATGTCAATGAACCTATTAACACATCAGGGAGTTTGCCCAGCAACGCACTGGCAAGAAGAGGCCCAGAAAAGAAAATGATAATTTCCGTCGGATGGTTTTTGGAGTCTGCTGGTCCCCAAGCTACCTTACTCAACCTACCCGTGTAACAGTCTCCCTCAAGACAGGTGGGCTGCTGAAGTCAGCTGAGAATCATCACAGGACACACGAAAGCGAACTCAGCCTCTCTCGTGACTCTCGAATATATTCTCTCTTTCTCTCGTTGTCTTTCCTTTGACTACGCAGCCAGACAAAGAGACGGCGCCTGGTTCTAGACACGCACATGTGCAGGAATGAGTCACAGATGAATCTCCGCATCGCCGTGGTTACTGTAGTGTCTGATGCTCCTCCTTAACAGAGTCGAGGCAGGACTAGGCTTAGCTGTTTGGCGTTACGCGCTGAACTGTGTTCCCCCCAAATTCATATGCTGGAGCCTCAGTCTCAGCATCTCAGAATGTAACTGTATTCAGAGATAGTCTTCAAAGGGGTGGTTAGAATCAAACAAGGCCACTTAGGGTGGAGCCCTAATCCACTGGGACCGGTGTGTCCTCGTAAGAGAAGGAAGAGCCCCTAGGGGTGTGGGCGCACAAAGGGACAGCAAGAAGACAGCCATCCGCAAGCCAAGGGGAGAGGCCTCAGGAGAAACCACCTCTGCTGGCACCTTGATCTTGGACTTCCAGCCTCCAGAATTGTGAGAAAAGAAATTCCTGTTGTTTAAGCCACCGAGACTGTGGTATTTTGTTACGACAGGCCTAGCAAATTAATACAATTGCTATACCTAAAAACTGTTCATGTTCACTGGACAAGGGGCAGAAAGGGCAGTATGGGGGGCAGAAAACAAGGGGCTCCTAACCTCTGACATAACCGTAGATCGGACGCAGCCTTCTCATCAAGGTGGGACGGTCTCCAGATCTGGGATGACGGGCAAATCCCGCCGGCCTGGAGCCCGAGAGTGAGAGGGCCTCCAAGTGCACAAGCGGCTGGTCTGGAACGGTAGGACTCCGCGCCACAGCCCTGGAGGAACCAACGCCTTTTCTCAGCTTACTTTCTCCTTTGGCCTCTTACCCTTGTGGGTTCTGTTGAATGTATGTGTCACTGCTGTGGTTCCAGAAAAAGAGAAGACCGTGGGGGTGAGTGAGCTAATGGCAGAGCGAGGCAGCCACCAACATGTTCATAGCTTTGCCAAACCGACTCGGACCATCTGGCCCAATGCCGCCTTTCAACACGATCCACTCCATCTCCAAATTCTGCCTGGATGCCTTGGTCCTCCCTCAGACTCCAGGACCCCACGGGAGCCTGCCAGACCCTGGGCTTCCCACTGAGTGTGGGGTGGGCAGAACCAATCCCCCAGGGACCAGGAGAGGAGATGGACTCAAAGGCTCAGGGCTGCCTAAGGGGCCCAGACACACAGGATCAACCACCAGTCCAGCAACAGACCCGGCATTGAGCTCTCCCCTGGCCGGCGGGGCATGGGGTGAGGTGGGGGGATGAAAGCAAGGAAGGAGGGTGTTTTGGAAGGTATTGCAGGCTGAAGCCTGGAGGTGCTGGAGGGGCGACACTCTCCAGGAGACAGAACTGACAGGCTGGCAAATGGCAGCGCCTTCCTTCCCAAGGACCACACGGTGGGCAGGTTTGGCCAATTCAAATGCAAAAGCCCAGGGGCGAGGACCGCTGGGAAAGCTCTCAGTAATCACTGCCATCCGTCTCACACTCCCACAGAAGGCCTGCAGGTGCCCTGCTCGTCTCCGCCTTCAGTCTGGTCATAAGGTTATGCACTCAGCGGGGTGGGGTCCCCCACAATCTCTGCTAACGGAGATGCACACCAAACCGGCACACCCCTCAACCCTGAGGCCTTCCAACAGTTAGCCTCAGATGCTGTCCCAACCTGAGAGACGGGAGGAGGAAAGGGGAAGTGTGGCGGGGCCCTAACCATGGGGGCAGATCTGAATCAAATGAGAACCAAGGACATCTGTGTCGCAGCCAGTTCACCCAGTTCGATGGGACGCCAGGAGGCGAAGGTCTGACGGATGATGTTGGGGCTGAGTTCTAGCTCCCCATCTCTGCCATGCAAGCCACCTGCCGTCTCCAGCTTTTTCTACTGGGACCAAAGGGTTGCCTTGTCCTTCACCACCTCAGGGGGGCTACCGTGAGAAAGGGCAGGGCTCATTCTAAACTGTAAAGGGCTGAAAGCAGAACACACTCATCATCATTCTTTGCAAGGTTAGAGGAGACCAAAAAACAAACCAAACAAATAGCGGTATTTCACATAGATGAGAGAAAACAAGGAGAAGCAGCAATCTGCTCTTGGCAACACCAGCCAGTTATAACCACGCCAAGCCATGGCCTAAGGGTCACATCTACTATCTTGGAAATTTCCATTTTCAATATGTGTGTGAGTCGGTGATGCTGGGGGTGAGGGGAGGTGTGGACCCGTCTGTGTGGGACCCAAGGACCTGGATCTGGGCAGACTCCCTACTTAGAAGGCCTTTCACACGGCCCAAATGATGTTTACCGTTTTCTCCCTCCTTTTTGATTTGTTTGGTTTAAAATGTTTAACCCGAGGCACAGTGAAGTGTCTCATTTACAACGTCCTCCTGGACCATTAGACTGGGACTCCACACTCATTATGCTGATGAACGTACAACTTACCCATGCAAATACCAGGAGTAGCAGACACAGAGAGGAGATGCTCAAGGTACCGTTATCAAGGGCTGGTTAATTACACAGCCATTCAGTGGGCAAAGCAGAGCAATTTTTAGCCAAATGTTCTAGTAAATATTATGGGAAAGCCTTTCGTAGAGTGCTAATTCTGGCTTAGTGATTTCAAAGGTGACTTTAGTTCTCATTCAAACACGAACACGGTCCCCCAAAGATGCTACCACTGGGCCAGAAGACCAAGTAGAGAGTGCATTCGCCAGTGTGCCATCTTGCAGTTAATTATTATTTTTTTAATGTTATAAGCACTCAAGTATCATTGTCATTTAGGTGAGGACAAACTTTAAAACCCACTAACTCTCCTGCGGCCGTCCTCCTCTGCCCCTCCCCCAGGCTCAGAGGCCCGCCAACCGGCTTCAGGGCAGGCTGCGGACCGCCAGCTGACAGTGCTCCTGCGGGTTGGACAAAACAACCCGGCAAACGCATTTCGCATTTCGGACGTTTGAAACAATACCCAGTTGCTGCAGCCACCCTCCCAGAGCGCCCCAGAGGAAATGGCATCATTACTTTCATTTTACTCCGTTTGTGACCGACCAAAGGAAAACAACCCGTCCTAAAGCAATTATCGGGGTATCTGATATCTGCGGCTGGAGAGTGTGCTCCGGAATGTTATCAAATGACCTCGCGGAGAAATGAATTTCCAAGAGCTAAAATAACCCTCGGCTGCACAGCCTCTGCCGTTTCTCTAACTGCAGAAATGGATTTCACTTTCCACCGTTAGAACAGAAAACTCTCAAGCATCCCCGTTTCTACAAAAAAAAAAAAAAAAAAAAAAATCTATAAATAACCCAGGATCAGCAAAATTATGCAAAACATCCTGCTAGAAGAAGAAATGTAAACTCGAATCACTTACAGAGAGACTCAGGCTGGCAACTCGATCTGATTCTACGAGGAGTGTAAACATGTTGTACTTTTGGAACCTGAAGCGATCCACATTAGCACGCATGCCATCACCGAAAAGGAAAAAAAAAAAAAAGGGGAGGAGAAAAAGCCCCCACAACTAAACACCAACAAAGCGCAACCCCGAAACAGAGCCCCGGATTCGGGGTTCTGCACGGTCCAGGGCCTGCCGGCTGACCAGCTGCAAGTCGGTCCCAGCGATCCGAGCCTGCACACGCCAACTGTTTTGACGACAGGCACTTGTTAAACACAGAGTTTCAGGTCCTACCAGTTGGACACCAGAAGTTCACAGAACTGACCCGGCGCCAAGAACAAGCACAGAAAGCGAAACGGCTGCCTCGTGCGCCGTGTTTTTGTTAACTGTTTATGCAAGCCCCAGAGCAATTGGGTAAGAATTAAGAATAAAAAAAGAACTCAAATAACAAAAGCAAAAGATTACCACCTGGAAGGAAATGTCGATGTTGGCAGATAAAGGACAGACGTCAACCCAGTTCATTGGTGGGGTGGGTGGGTGGTTTTCGGAGCGGAGCAGTGGGGGGAGGGGCAGGGGTCACGTGACAACCTGCGGTCATTAGCAGAAGGAACTGGGTGCTTCCTTGAAGCATCTTTCACTTAGAGGTTGACTTAAGAGATTTGGCAAACGCTGAGGCCTCGGAGATGGTGCACATCTCGGGTGACTGCAGAAGCACTGGAATTTGGAAGTTGGTAAATCACAGAGGAGAAAAAAGGGGCGTGCTCCGTGGCGTTTTCAAGACACAGGGAAGGGATTTCCAAGTTCCCTGCTCAGTGCCGTGAGGCCACTGGGCCCCCACATGGCAAGCAAACAGGGGCCGGCGTCCCTGGGCTGATTCTGACCTGGTCCTGAGCAGCTTGCCCTCTCCCCTTTGAGCTGAGGGTTGCTGGGGTCAGCCTTTCTCACTCCTCAGGACCGGAGTCTGTGCTCTCTTATGGGTGATAGTGAATAAAGTATTGTCATCTGGCAAAATAAAAGGAAAAGGAACTCTTGAATTGCTTATTTAACGAGGTTTTCCATTTCTTTCCCAGAATGCATCAAGCACTGTCTCATTTGAGGACCAAGACAATTAACGAGATTAAATTTGGGAGTTATCTGAGGATTTGAGAAAACTGAATTCCAAGAGAACCGGGGTGTGGCTATAAGAGTGGGAAGTCTTAAACTGCAGAATGGACCCAAACCTACCCCCTCATATCTATCTATCTATCTATCTATCTACCTATCTATCTATCTATCTATCTATCTATCTATCATCTATCTCTGATTTGAAGAATAAAGTGTTGCCCCTTGCCCACTCTAGAGTTTAGGGGATGGTAACGAGGAACCAGAAACAGGCAGTGTAACCGTGGGCCAGATTCACGTGTATCTGGATAGCAAATGTTCCTCTGGTTCTGGGGTCACCAGTACAACGGTGGTGCACAGGAACCCACATAGTGGCTGTCACCTTCCTCTCAACGGAACCCACGTTTCATTACAAACGGCCGATAGAAGCGGTTTCACCGGGATCTGAAATGGAGTGAGATGCAGCAGGCGCCTGACAGATCCGGAGAGAAGAGCAAAGGCCACTTAGAGCATCGGAGACAAAGGAAGGAGCCGGGGAGGAGGAAGGCTGGGGGTGGAGTGGAGCGGGGGAGGGACGCCACTGGAGAGAAGGCTCAGGTCTGGCAGTGAGTCTTCGGCCAGCCCCAGCCTCTGGGTTGGCAGCTGACTCCTGAACGTGTCCCCAGAGCTTTTGTGAGCCCTGCCTCGCACGTAGCACCCCACAGTTTACATGCCTCCTTCACACACATCATAGTATTCGGTCCTCAGAAACATCCCGTGAGACAGCGCACTGGTGTCATCCCCAGTGACGAAGGAGGAAAGCTGAGGCTCAGGAAGCCTTGGGCTCGGTCCACAAATGATGACTTGGGCCGCTGTGGTGCTCTATCATTCGTGAAGCACTTTAAACATGGCGGACTTTGTTGTCCCCACTCTCACAGACAAGGAAATGGAGATTCTGAAGAGGCCACACTGCAAACTACAAACAGCACGGGGTCTCCCAGCTCCTCATCCAGTCCTCCTTGCTCACCTCTATTGTGTTTCCAGAACACGTAATGACAGAACTCCGGTAAAGTCGCTTTATTATAAAAGCCCACCAGCTCCCTTGATTCTCTCCAAACTCCCCGTCTTCACGGTTTTCTGTAGCAGTCCACAGGCTGAGACTTCCTAACACACAAGAGTTCCTCTCCCCACCGGGACGTCTGCCTCCAGAGCTACCATTTCCACGGGAAGCACCCACCTCCACTCAGTCAGCATCCTGTTCTTCTCTAACCCCTGTGCTACCTGACCCTGGTCTACGAAGCAGCCGGGGCAGAACGTCCCAGCAGGTCTGCCAAGCTCTACGTCACGGCCGCCTGCACCTCCAAGGTGTGCCGTCCCCCATGTAGACGGGGTTTGGCTTGGCACAAGCTTTGGTGCTTCTCTTCTTCAACGCTGTGTTTCAAAGTTATGCTTTTGCTGAGCTCTTCTGCAACAGAGGCCACTGAAAATGTTGGCCCAAATGATGGGCCCCACTGTTGTGCCCCTTCTCTGTGCCAAGGGGACCCTCACAGTTTGATAGGGGTGATATTCCTATTATGTGATACATGTGAGCAAGTTCATCGCAGGTTTGGGGCAACTGTTCTGAAGGAACACGGTGGTGAGTTATCACACATGGCCCCGGGGTTTGCAGGGTTGAATGGAGATGTCTGCCAGGAACCCAAGCGCTCAAGGCCATGACCAGAGATGCAGAATGTGGAATGCAGGAGGGACTGATTAGAAAGTTCTAGAATGTTCTGCCACCACCTTATGAATCTACCTTTCTCCCTGAAAACACAACAAAACATAGCACCAAAGGCCAGAGAAGTTGGGTGTCAAGGTGGACTTTACGTTGAATGTCACTAAAGCAGCCTGGGTCGCGAAGACTAATCCAATCTAGCAGCTCCTGTTAACTGGAGAAGCTCTGCGTTCCCGTGAGACGCACAGCTGGAGCCTCTCACTGGTTTATTTTGGGTTGTTTTGGTAACCACGCGACATTTGCATCCACTCTGCCGGAAAAGAATATGGGGATGGGGTAAATCAGAACAGTCTTGGCAGGAAAATTCGTTTACTTACAAGATACAAAGCAAGTAGAATATTTCCACACACCTTGTGACTCCTCTCAGCCTAGAGACCGTTCTTTGAAAATCAAAAAGTAGGACACACCGTTTGACAAGCGCTGGCATATTTAGGGAAGACAGGGGTAGGGTATTTAATATCAGAACTTCTGAAAATCTGTGAGGCACGGCCACTGAACTTGTAATATCAAATTAGTAAAAGTGGGCTAACAGACATGGAATATTAGCAGAAGTTTGTTGTACTTCGTACCAAAGGCAGTTAGTTCTACCACAGACCAGACAAACACAGCTTTGCTGACGGATGCGGTGGTCTTGGGAAGGCTGGTGAGCACGGTGCATCCAGCCGTGGAGCCCGACAGCACTGATGGAGACAAAGCTGGGGCTCGTGCTCTGGGCATTTAGACTCCCTCCCAGCGAAGGGAGCCGCATCAGAGTACAGAGGACTGGTCAGGGACCACGAGGTCTTTCAAATGTGGCCTGGATATGCGGAAAGCTGATCAAAAACGGGATGGGGCCAAAATAGGATGCAGGCCTGAGCTGTCAGGAGACAGAAAGGCGTGGTAATCATGTCAGCGGCTGTGGCTGCAGACCTGGCTTTACCCCTTGGGTTCTCGTCCCTGAGACCGCCCTGTGCACTTCTGGGTGGGGACCAGCGGCTCAGCTCGACACTCTTCACTTTTGCCCCATTACCTGGTTCCTAGGACTGAGCCGGCCTGCTCGATCTTACCTGGGACTCACTTCGGGCTTAATCCTTTGCGATGTGGACTCATGACCAAAGCCATGGGGCTGGTTTGGCACAGATGGGGGCCACCTCCCGAGAGTCTTCAGGAGAGTGCCGATTTCAACCGGCCTTAGCCAGTCCTGTGCTACAATTTGAAAAATGACTTTAAACGTGGGTTGAGTGGAATCTGGACCACTGGACTGGAAGTTCCCTGAGGGCCAGTTCTGAGTCTCATTTATCTCTGTAGCCAATGCCTAGCCAGAGCATAGAAACCTTGCTGTGTGTGTTTAACATGTTTTTTTTTTCTTTCTTTCCTCTGAGGAAGATTTGCCCTGAGCTAACATCTGTGCCAATCTTCCTCCATTGCGTGTGGGTTGCCGCCACAGTGTGGCTGGTGAGTGGTGTAGGTCTACCCCCAGGATCCGAACCCATGAACCTGCACCAACAAAGCAAGAGTGTGCTGAACCCAACCACTACACCAAAATACACATTTTGAATGAATGAATGAAGTTCCTTTTAATGTACACCACAAAGATATATGTAGACCTTATTAGGTATACCTGGAAGGGGAGTATCTTTATGGTAAATATGTATCAAATTTGGTATTTTAATTAAATTTTAAAAAGTATAATATTTTGTTTTATATTTTTTAGTTTCTTCCTGCCCACTGCGCCCTGCCCACCCCAGCCCCCCAGTCAAATTTGGTGTTTTTAAAAGTTATATTTGTGATTCAAGTTGGGGAGAAGGTAGAAAGGCTTTCCATTTAAAATTGGAAATGCTAAATCTTCAAAAAAATTGTAGGCACTTTGTAACAGGAATCTTGCCACCAGATCTTCATCCTACTGTACTTTGTCCTCTTAAATGGTGTACTTTGAACATTATTTGATCCTTTTTTTGATAACTCAAGGTCACTGTTAAGGGCATTCATTTCTATACTTTGCTGTACAATGGTGGTGACTTCAGGGCCTACAACTTTAGGTAGCTTTCAAACTTTTTGACCCTGATCCACCTTAAGAAATGAATTTTATTCTGCAACCTAGTATGCATATATGGATATGAGACAAAAGTTCCAAAGATAATATTGATCTTTGTGAAGTAAAAAACACTCTGCTATTTTCTCCTCTCTGTTCCCCTCTTGAAAATGTTGCTCAGGACTCATTAAAGTGATTGCCCCGCATCGTGGGTGGTGCCCGCGGGTTGCAAACACGGAGAAAGGGTACAGGGCTATTTGCTCCCGCACAAAAGGGGCCCGAAGAGTGCCCTGTGGATGCCTGGGGCAGTTGGGTCCTCTTCATGTGCTCGGAGCTCCTGGCTGGGTTCCCAAGGAGCTGCCCTCTGCGGCAGAGTTCACCGTACTGAGGTGTCATTGGACGTGCCATGCATAAACCCTGCACGTGCATGGAGTTTTCCTTTTTTGGAAGGAGAGTTCTGAGGAGTGGGCCTCAGGCTGGCAGGACTATTGGACGACAGAGGCTCCTGGCGGCAATGTTGCTTCCTGAAGGACCAGATCTGGGCTCCAGTGCACGAGCAAGTTATTCCTAACGCAACCCTCTCGCCTTCAGACAGTTTGCGCGCAACCACACAGTATCCTGGCTCTGAGCTGCCCTTTACTGACGGCTCCTCCCCGTCCACATTTCAACTGTCTTTCCACCTAAATGCAAAGAAGACAAACTGATAGACACACGACACTTCTCCTGGTGGAATCTTGAAAAGTGTGTCAAGTTTGCGTGCATGTGTTGGGGGGTTGATATCTTACATTGATTTTAAAAAATTGCAGCCAAAGGGTGCTCCCTTTGCAGATTTGTGGGCTCCCACACAAATCTAAATAACGAGCGGCGGCTGGTGGTCAAGTCAACTACTGGCACGTCTATTCAATGGAATCTGGGGAAGCTATAAAAATGATGCTGTAGATCTGTATTTACTGAAATAGGTCAACAGTTTTAGATGGAAAAAAAGCAGACTCCAAAGCAATGTCCATAACAGGATTCCACTTTTATTTTTAAAAATATAAAATATATGCATACAGATACAACACAGACAAACACATGCACACAGAAAACGTTGGAAACTTTTACACTGAAATATTTACTTTCTTATATTTCTTGAAATTTTGGCTGTTTTTACAATGTGTTCTTTTTATACCAGGAAAAAAAAAGCAATTTTCCCTTCGAAAAAGTAAAATTCTACATTATTATGCAGAACAGTACTTCTGTTTGGGGCACCCCACCCATCCTCACCTCATCGGTGCCTGTTCCCATGGGAACCTTTGTCACATCTCTGCACCACAAGGCTGTAGGCCCAGCCCGGGCTTTCCCACTTGCCTCTCACTTCTTATGATGTCTTCCCAAACTTTTTTTTATAAGAGTTCTACTCATATAAAGAAAGATAAGTTGAATCCTTATGGGAAAATTTTTACATGAATGCATTTTAAGGCAAAAGGAGGGCTTATGGTGTTACTTTTAAGGGTCATGTTCTCTCTCTGATGGAACTAAGGGGAGAGGTGGATCCCCAAGCAGTGGGCTCTGCTCAACACGTCCCCACGGAAGCAGGCTACAGGTCTCCCCATTCTGCAGGAAGACAGTCAAAGAGCTGGCATGATCTCTATTCTGAGTTTTCTCCCAAGCCAGGGTCAATTCAAAGCAAGACCCAACGTCGGGTTTAGGGACAGGAATAATCCCTAACTCTCGTTAGTGCTGGTCTCCCCACCAAGTTTATTCACGTCCATGGAGAACTGGTATTTCCCAAAGGAACGACCAGAGAGGGCGGGAGGCCAGGCAAGTGTATTATTCTCAGTTTACAAATGAGGAAAACCAGCTTAATCAAGGGGAGGCAATTTGCCCAAGGCCAGCCTACTGGGAACTGATGGAGACAGACTTCAAACCTTCTCCTGGGTTTGTCCCCTCTGTTCTGTGCCACGGCCTTCTTTCGATAAAGAGAGTAACCGTATATATTTGACCATCCTAACTGGACAGCTTTGAAAGTAAAAGGAGGTGCGAAATGGATGGGCCCCATGGCAACAGGGATAAACTGTGGCTCTCCCTAGCAAACCAGGACATACGGTCACTGGAGATATAATCCAGCGCTCCCCCCACCAATGTCCCCCACTCTCCCACCCCGGTACTGGGAATAGGAGAGAGAAATGGAACATGGTTACAATGTCTATAATTTACCTCAAAGTACTTGAGTATAAAAACAAATAAATAAAAGAGAAAAGAAGAACTTGAGTGTGACTGGTGTTTCATTGTGTGTGAACCAGGTAGGTAGTCCAGGCTTTACCTCCGGGGTGACTGGCTCACACGCTGTCAAGAAGACAAAGTCTGGATGGGACTGGTACTCATCTGAGAGGGTCACGCTCCGAAAGTGGCTACTTCAAGTGCTTTGGCTATCCACATTTTGATCAGTTTTTTTTTTTTTTTTTTTGAGGAAGATTAGCCCTGAGCTAACATCTGCTGCCAACCCTCCTCTTCTTGCTGAGGAAGACTGGCCCTGAGCTAACATCCGTGCCCATCTTCCTCTACTTTATATGTGGGACGCCTACCACAGCATGGCTTGCAAAGCGGGGCCACGTCCGCACCCGGGATCTGAACCTGCGAACCCCAGGCTGCCAAAGCGGAACGTGCGCACTTACCCGCTGTGCCACCGGGCCGGCCCCTGATCAACATTTTGAACATTAAAAAAAAGGGCTTTTGTTGCTGCAACTTGTCACTTAGTACAATGAATGCCAGAAAGGGGTTCTTGTTGATGAAATTAAAGGTACAGTATTCAAGATATGTGGCCTGGCCAAAAACTTTTAGAGACATCCCCACTCTCACGGAAACGGGGTACTCGAATCCAGCAAGGCCTGTCCCTTTACCCTTAGGGATGGCACTCGAGGCCGCCCTGTGCGCAGCCATTGAGTTTAGGAGGGTTGATGACAGCATGATGCTGATTTGGGGAAACAGAGTCCTGTCTCTGGAATATTCTTGCACCTGACTTGAGTGAACCTCAAAGGTGAGGGGGCTGGGACTTCATCAAGTTTACTCAATAGGCTGAGTGAACTGTTTCTCCCTTTGTCAGTGCCATCCAGTTGATTCTGACTCCTAGCGACCCTGTGGACAGCACAGTGGAACCCTGCCTGGTCTTTCTGCGCCATCCTCTCCTCTCACCTTCTGGCGCTGTATCAGACAATGCTCCACTGCTGTTCATAGGGTTTTTGTGGCCAATTTTTTTGGAAGTGGGTGGCCAGGTGCTTCTTCCTAGTCTATCTTAGTCTGGAAGCTCCACTGAGACCTATCCACCATGGTGACCCTGCTGGTATTTGAAACACCAGTGCCATAGCTTTCAGCATCACAGCAACATGCAGCCACCACAGTATGACAACCAACAGACAGGTGGTGTGGTTCCCTGACCAGGAAATGAACCCAGGCTTCGGTGGTGAGAGCGCTGACCATTCCACCAAAAATCAGACCAGCGTTTTTCTCCCTACTTGTTGGTAAGCGTTTGTTTGATAAATGCCCGTGTCTGTGGCAGACTTCAGTCTAACACTCACGTTGGTGACACCTGGTAGCAAGGTTCTGGAGGAGAAACCAGCCCTCAGTCCCTTCAACCTTCTACAACCTTCTACAGCGGCAACTGTTTTCTATCAAAAAGAACCTACAAGATCTGCATGGCCGAACCAGCCGAGGTTAGCCCACACCGAACCCGCCTCTGGCTGAGTCTGAGATGGGGAGGTTTCAGGAAGGGGTCTCTTCACACAGTTTCCTCCTCACCTGATTATGAGCCTCCTGAAAGCAGAGAGCGGGTCGGTCTTGTTCACCATCCTAGTCCCTAAGCCGCACGCAGCGCCCGCCCATGGAACAAGTGCCAGATATCTGTCCAATGAATCAAATAAATGAATAGGAATTCTGTGACTTCTGGAAGCTACTTTGTTAAGCATATCTGTCATTGTTCTTTACTCCAGTAATGATCACCGATCCCCATGCACCATAATCTATTACTTGCCCTGGATTCAGTTAGCACTTTATGAGGAAGTCAAAGTCCAGAGAGGTTACAGCTGAAGCCGTAAAGCCGGCCCTGAACTCAGGCCTGTCTCACTCAGAACCCAGGCCTGCTCTGCTCCCCAGAGTCGGCAGACACTCAGTTCTGCAGGGATTATGGTTATTATTTCTTTTACTACTTTTCCTCTACTCACTCTATGTCATGCTATTGAATACACACCTCTTTTCAGCACTTCATCTTGTTTTTTCAAGAGCATTTCTGGTGGGGAAAGCTACGTGGATGTTGGAGCATATGAACCAGCTTGCCAGTTCTTTTGCTTCTAATTATTTTGATTGACATGTGGCACTGAGGGATGTCGAATGGCCTCTCGTGTCTTTGAGCTGCAGAGGGGTCAGTCGCATCTCCTTGTCTCCAGGGCAGCAGGATCGCCGGCTCATTCCGATGCCTCCCTCCAGACCCTTCTCTCCTGCCACCAGGATACTGAGAGCCTTCATTTCTGCCTCTGTGACTTGTGCACAGTGTTCTCTCCCTGGAATGCATGTCCGCCCTGTCGTTGTTGACCTTGGTGAACTCTTTGTTTTCTTTCCAGGCTCAGTTCACACATTCCCACATTTGGGATGCCTGGGAGAGGCCCAGGCCACGTGCATCTCTGCCCGGTCTCATGCGAGTCCCTTTTTCGGGGCTCCCAGGACACACTGAGCACAGCACACGGCTCGGGGACGGCCACCAGCTTGCTTCCCTCTTCCGCTACGCCTCGAAGAGTCAGGGGCCTCGGTTCAGAACTGGCATACAGCAGGCACGCAAAGTGTGTTAGATAATGAATGGATAAATCAGGAAATAATTAGCCAGTGCACAGTAAAGCAAGAGAAAACGCAGGGGTCAGCAGGCCAGCAGTTTCCAGCGGTCTGACGGCCAGCTGACCATAATTACTTGTCTCAGGTAGTGGGCTCAAAAATGACTTTTTAAGCCTAAGAGCCTGATAGTGGGTTTTTATGAGATGCAATTGACTATTTAATTCTGAGTGTTCTGCTCCTTTGCCTGTTATAGAAAAAAACCCCTGGAGACGTTTTACCAGTGCAGCCAGTTCCCCACTCACTGACACTGCGCCAGCCACCGGTATCCCCTTGGGAGTTTGGGGTGATCTGACAGCACCCACGTGACAGGGTGCCCTAGCGGTTCCTGGAGCCTTCCTGACTCCAGGGTGCCAGCTAAGCTGAGACGTTAGCAAGTGCCACATGCAGGCCAACACATGAGCTGAGCACAGGCACAGCTCGAGCCGACTGTGGGACTGCGGCCCGACGAAATAAACAATTCCCAGCATAGGCTGACCCTTCAGAACGCAGCTGCTTCTAACTGCACTGTGTAGATAAAAATAATTTAGTGATTTCCTCCCACTAAGCTCTTGGGCACAAACCAAGAAATCTGCAGCCTGTCCGTTCTGATGCTACTGTACAGCAGTAAACATGCAGGCTTCCGAGCCCTCAGCGGCGCTTCTCAGCCGGGACACAGCACGCTTTTGTTGGGGTCGTTCTTCCCTGGGCGGAACTGTCCCAGGCATTGCAGAGGGGTTGGCACCTCTGACCCAGTCAATGCCAGTGACTATGACAGCCTCAAAATGCACGTTTGCAAACATCTCCAGGGAGAGAGCTGTCATGAGTACTGGGCCACCTGGCGGGGGTAGCTTCGATTCATTTTGTAGCGGGAGAGTCTCGCAAAGGACTGAAGAGGCCACCCAGACCAGAGGTGGGTTGGGATGAGACCCACGGAGTCAGAGAGAGCACCCCTGAGGCAAGGGGCACTCAGACCAAGGCCAGTCTGTGGGGACAGTGCAGGTCCTGAGAGCAGGGAGGATGCTGGGGTCCCTTGAATGAAGAAGTCAAGGTGGCGAGGGAGCTGGCCTCAGTGAATCCAGACATGGGAGCTTGAGCAGAGGTCAAGATGGTGCCAAAGGGATAAAGAATGAGCAGAGGGTGCAGAAAAGCCCAGGCCACAGCTCAGAGCCCTGGCTACTCTCAGCCTGCAGGGGCGGAACAGAGGGGCCAAGAAGGTCACTGATTCTGGACGGCTCCAAGGGTTGGAAGATTCCGAGTACCAACCAGCTCTCCTGCCCAGCCTGGCCTTAAGAGAGCAAAGACAACACAACAGCAACCCTATCACTGCCACCGTCACCACTGTGTCACACCCCGCAAATAGGACCCATGGCAGAGAACTGCCAAGCTCCTCCAAGCGACCTTCAAGGACACCCCGATAACAAAGGGAGAGAGACTCTTAAGACCAACCAGTGAGAAAAACCTGCCAAAGTGCTGAGTAGCGGGGCCACGAGCCCAGGACTCCTTGCCCACCGCTCTGATTTCACCTGGACGTCGGGTGGCCGTAGCGGGAGGGCGACATGCAAAGTCGCTGCAAAGCTACGTGTTCCTTTGTCTCATTTTTCTCACTTATTTTAAATTTGTTTTATCTTGCTCTGTTGTTTGCAACTTTACAAGCGGGCTTAAATCCTTTTGCAGCAAGGCTGGGTATAAATAAATAAAGCAAAGAAATAAAATATACGGCTGCATTGTCAGCACGGCCAGACTGGGCATGAAGTGTTTTGCTCCGGTAGAAGAGGAGGGAAGTGCTCTGCCGAAATGGGAGGGGAGAAAAGGGGAGGAGGAGAAAGCTCCACGGTGTCTCTCGGAGAACAGGAGGAGGCTGGCCCCGGGCCTGGAGCCTGGGTCCTGCCCTGTCTTGGCATCAAGGAGTCAAGGGCCTCATGCAAGTTACCGACATCTTGGGCCTCATATCCTTAACTTTAAAATGAGGGATTTGCTTGGACGAGTTCAAAGTTTCCTTTAGGTCTAAGCACTATGATTCTGAGTGGCACCCACACTGGCCTCTTGTTGCTCTTCCCCTCTATTCTTTCTTGATTCACTGCCTCTTCTCCAAGCAGAGTGGGCCAATCAGGGCTCCTTCTAAAGGAGTTTCTGTGTGTGATGACAAATGGAAGTTATATTGGTCACCCAAAGAGATAACTGGTCACTCCAAAGAGATGAATGTCCTATTTAAAGAAATTGGAGCACTACTCATTTGGGAGCACAGGAAACCAGGGTTTTACCAGATAATTTATTGACTAATGTTCTCACTGTACAATGGGATAAAAATATGGGCTTTTATCTCCATCCAGTGATGAGGTGGTAAGTTCCTTCCTTTTAAATAAGTTCTGTTACAGAAAATAATACCACATGTGTTTGCATAGAATCTATGACTCCTGCACCAATCATTATTAACAATCCAAAGAATATTATTATTAGCATATGCCCAGGAAATGGAAGGCATTGCTAACGTTCTGGGACATTCTTCTTTTAGCTGCCCATTTAAGATTTCAGCCTTGTTTTGGTGTACCTCGTCTCGCAAAAACCCATAGTTCCTGCCCCTATTTGTACACAGAAGGCTTAGGACATCTGTTGCTTTTAGAGGACCCAGTTCAAAATGTAGAGAAGACGGCCCTCGAGCAAAGCTTCCGGGACTTCAGTGTCCTCAATTACTTGGGGATCTTGTTAAAAATACAGATGCTGATTCCCTAGGTCATGGTATTAATCATGCCTTCTTATTTTTCTGTATGTCTGATGCTCTGACATCTTAGGGCCTTGCTGACCCTGGATGAGAGCCCATTCCCAGAGAGAGTAAAGGACTCATCTGCTAGTGGACCATTCATACGCAAAGCAACCAATCTAAAGCCCTTAGCCCCAACCACCTCCTTCCTGAGCTCCTACCCTCTGGGCCACTATTCCCCGGCCCCGCCCCGGGCTCCCCAGGGTCAGGTACCAGATACCTAGAGACAGCCCCTACGTGCCAGAGCCCACTTTGATTATTCAAACTAGCCAACTCTAAGCCTGCTTACTCTGCCTCACCTTTGGAAACCCCAATAGAGGCTCTTGCCTACACTGTCCTCACTCCCTCTGCCTCCTGACCGACCCAGGTGCTTCCCCGTGGGGCCCTGTGTGACATGGCATGCCCCTTCCTCGTGGAAAACGTGAGTAACAAAGCATCTTTTTAATGGCAGCCATCTCCTGGTCTGTTGGCCTCACCGGTACTGAACGATAATAAAACCTGTGTCTTCCGATGGCCAGGAACCGGGCGTGTGATGCTGACGCCCATCTGAGAACCGTACTCCGTACAGTAAGGCTCTGACTTACTGTGTTCCTGCCGCGGATCAGGGCACTGCACCCGGGATCCGAGGGGAATGACTGTCCTACAGACACGTCCCACCTGCACTGGAGCCCAATGTGCTGCAGACACAAAACGGGGAACTGGCTGAGGCTGCTGCAGGGATGGCCCTGAGGACCAGTGCCAGGGCCTCGGGCTTACTTTCCAAATGATGTGGTTCCTGGAGCCTTCCTCGATAGAAACTAAACAAAAAGCTGCAACGAAAGGAAGCAAGGCCTGAGGCTCTTAAACGACAGCAGGCACAGAGGCAACAAAGGTGCCCAGGGCCCGGGGGGAAGGCTAGGACTCCGGCAGGTCAGCTGGCACAGGGCACTCGCTGTGTGCTCTCTGCCTGAGCCACGTCTGATGCGGGCCCTGGATGCCACACGTGTGTCCTCAGGAAACCCCCGTCAGGAGCTCCAGAGGACTTCTAGCGTAAGCCTTGGGGTCCAAGCAACTTATGGGTCCCCATGGCAAGGAGCTCTCCAGGGACCCATCGGCCCTTCTGCCCCAAGGTACATGAGGGTCCTGCAGCCCTCCCCTCCCGCTGGGAGACTCAGGGCTTACAGGAGTAGCCTAGACAGGCTCCCAAACCTTCTGACTCTAAGGCCAGAGCACTTTCCTCTATCCCAGGACATCGTGGCTCCACGTGTTCCTAATAAAAGCAAATCCTGATTAAGAACTATCAGTTTTAAGTTCTTCACGTGGCTTATCTCATCTAATCCTCACAACTCTAAGAAGTAGCTATTTAAATCCTTATTTTCAAGATGAGTAAGCAAGCCCAGAGAGGTAAGCAGCTTGCCCAAGCCACCCACTAATTGGCAGGGTCAGAACTGAAATCCAGAGTCTGCATAGCACCGCCGTTACCTGCTGAGTGCCACCGCCACACCCAGGGCCCTGCTCTCCAGGTGGAGGCCTCGGACCCGCACCATCAGCATCAGCACCATCCAAGAGTAAGCTGCACCACCCGCCCCAGATCTGGCAAATTGGAATTTGTGCTTTACAAGCTCTCCAAGGCAGTCTGCTCCACGCCGAAGTCTGAGCAGCCTTGTATCAGGAGCCAATCTGATGGAAACTCACCTCCCAAGCCAGATGGATAGTAACGGCACAGGGTAACTGTGAGCATAGATTTCACCGCTTAGCTTAACGCTCGGGGAGGCAGCTTGGTATACAGGAAAGAACAGGCCAGGGGTCAACCCTCAGCTCCAGCAGCCATTAGTCTAACAGCTCGAAAACTTTAGGCAAAAGATTTAGCTTCTCTGAGCCTCCCTTTTCCTCATCTGGAGAATGGCAATGCAATACCTACCTCCTAGAGTTCATGTGAGCATCAAGTGACATCACTATAAAGTGCTGGGCCCCGTAGCCAGCACCAAGGAAACGCTCTGTCGAGGGCGGCCTCAGGAATTCCTCAGAGTCCCAGTTCTCTAAAATGCATGGCCCTCTATGTTATGCTTTACAACAGTATGAAGCCTGAATTCCTTTGGTGGCCAAACTGAGAACAGTTTTCAAAAAGAATAAGGAAGCTATAATCTGGGATAACCGGAGTGGTGAGCTATCCACACAATGCCTAAGGGCATTACCATTACAGCCATGTGGGGCGCAGACCCCCAGTACTGTCAAAGGCTCCAGTCCTGGCGCGGGTGTTGGTGGAGTACGCACTCGAGAATGGCGGAAATTCACATTTAAGCAACAGCTTTGTTCCCAGCTCTATTACCTGACTACACCTGGTAAAACTGTCACCAGGGGCATGTCTGTCAAAAACCGTACCCAATCCCATAGCCCAGAGGTGGAGCAGGGATGATGGGGGTGAAAAATCAGCTCCAAGCACAGACCGAATACTGCAACGATGATTCCAGTTCTTTCCGGGCCAAACCAATCCTCCCGTCTCCATCCTATACTTGGAGCGAGCAGCTCTTCCCGCCCATTGTGGCCGGGGCATCTCGATCAGACACCAGCAGGCTTACGGCACAGGCAAAGAGAAAGCTGCCCCCCCCAAAAAAAGGGGGGCAGAGAAAAAAGAAAGGATGTGAGAGAGGAAGAAGGAAGGCTGAGGGAGCATTTCTCTCGTCCCAAAGCCTCCATCAAGTCTGCTTTTCAATCAGGAGGAGAGGGTACAAGTAGAATTTAAAGGATTTTTAAAAGAAAAAATGTAATACTAGCTCCATTGTATAAATTAAAACCCCTCTGGGACACGTCAGTCATTACTCTTCATATCTGTAAGGAAAAATTTCAATGCAAGGGTGTAGGCAGCAAAATGAAAACCCAAGGAGACCTCATCTTTTCATGATCCCCTTCGGGATCAGAGATCTCCACAAACATAGTGAGACTATTTTGTACGGGGGCCCAGTCGTTTTCTGATCCTTTTAGATTCTGGCCCAGGGAAAAAAAAACCCAAACAAATCCCCAAAACCAAAGTGGCTCTCATGTACCGTTAACTCTGGCACAGTTATCAAGTTATTTGTTATTTAAAGTTTTTAAAAATTTAATTGTAAAAACAGTAAGTGTGTAATAAATAATTTAGAAAATCCAGATATGAATGAGGAATAAAAATTATCCAGTCACCACACCATTTCGTTTTTAAAACATAATGTGCTTATTTTTTAAAAAAAATGGTTGTACTGAGCACTCTGCATTAAATACTGTTTTTTCCCCACTTTTCCCCACCATGTTATAAAGTATTCCTTCACGTTGTAACGTATTTTTTAAAAAGGTTGTTTTAGACGTCTACTTTAGCATTCTAACAGCCCTCACTGATGGCATTCAGATTGCTTCCAACTTTTTGCTACTATAGGTAACTCTGTAGTGAACATCCTTTAAGTAAATTCTTACACGTATTTCCATGGTTTCACTTCTTGTGGTTTCATTACCCATGGTCAACCGCAGCCCAAAAATATTAAATGGAAAATTCCAGAAATAAACAATTCGTAAGTTTTAAATTGCACGCTGTTCTGAGCAGCGTGATGAAATCTCGCACCATCTCGTGCTGTCCCGCCTGGGTGAGTCACCCCTTGGTCCAGAGAACCCACACTGTATACGCTCCCTGCCCGTCAGTCACTTAATAAGCTTCTCGGTTATCAGATTGATTGTCTCTGTATCACAGTGCTTGTGTTCAATAACCCATATTTTACTTAATGATGGCCCCCAACTTCATTATCAGTTACTGTTGTTAATCTCTTATTGTGCCTAATTTATAAGTTAAACTTTATCACAGGTATGTAGGTACAGGAAAAATCATAGTATGTATAGGGTTTGGTACTATCTGTGGTTTCAGGCATCCACTGGGGGTCTTAGAACATATCTGCCCCAGATAAGGGGGAACCACTGTATTTATTTTCTATAAAAATTCCTAGAAGCAGAATTTTTGGTTCCAGGCCCTGATATATGTAGTCAAATGCCTGGCAGAAAGAGAGCCCCACTTCCACATCCACCAGCTCGGCAGAGAGTCTGTTTTCCTTCTTTCTCACTAACACTAGGTATTATTAATTTCTAAACATTTGCCATTTTGATAAGTGAAAAATACTCTGTTTTAATTTTTCTTTTAGATTACCAGGGAGGTTGAGCATTTTTCAGGTGTATTGGCCATTGAATTTCTTTGCTTATGAACTGCCTATTCATACCCATACTTTAATTAGTATATTTTCTTTTTGTTACTAATTTGCAAGAATTTTTAATAATAGTAAGAAGATAAATATTTTAAAGTCAGAAGTTGAAAATGAGAATTGTCTCTTAATAAGATTTACAACCGCAAAACGGTTAACATCAGCAAGCATTAAAAAGGTTTCTTTGGCACAGAGAGCACACGGGGAGGGGGAGATGAAGTTGAAATCAGACAAAAAATCTTTGCCACCAAAGCTGACCCTGGAATTCTCAGTTTAAAACGCCTCCCCTTTTAAAACAACAGCAACAATAACAAAGCACAGATGTAAAAGTCACGACACGGTAGCCTCTTAGGTTGAGTCCTGTCCCTATGCTGGGTCGACGCCACATCTCCCTGGTTCACCTGGGCAGGACACCTGAGTGAGAAAGAGCGCTCAGGTGGGCGCCTGCCCACGTGGGCCCAGCCCCAGCGGCCGGAGGAATGGCTGGGCACCTTGCAGAGGCTCCCGTTGGGATTACGGGCAGCAAGTCAGTGGTCTGCATTCTGAGTTCCTGTGTGCCACTTGGGGTAAGCTGAGCGATCAGAAGAACCCATAAAAATGGCATCCATCTGCACTCTCAGGCTGGACAGGGACTACACACGGTCTGCTTGCCTCTCTGTTTTCAAAGAGGCAGGGCCACATGGCCTTCTGGTGTGGATGCCTGAGGGCTCCCCAGAGAGGCCGGGCACAGATGTGTCAACTCTGGAAGCTCCCAGGCAAGGAAACACCACTTCACACACAGTTCACATCTGGGCAGTTGACAGCAGGAGGAGAAAAGGTGGCCAGCCAGGTTGGGAGGGCGGAGGCTGACAACTGATGGGAGGCATGCCACCACCTTGCGCTTGAGGCAAACCCGTGTCACTCATTGCAGGGCAGGCATTCAGGTTGGATGTTCACACTGACACGGGCTCTGTGTCTGCCAAGGCACGTGTGCCGGCCACCACTATTCAAAAATAGAACCAGACGTCCAGAACCAAACAGAAGCTGGAGCGAAGGCTGCAGCACAGGAACACAGGTTAGGGAGCATATTTATCTTGTGGGGAGGGCCTCTGAGTTGAGCAAAGAAGCACCTGCTCCAGACACAGAAAGCCATCATACACAGGTGATGGACGGAGGCCAGGTACCAAGTTGCCTGCTGTGTTTCCATGTTACATCCAGATTCCAAGATGAGCAAGGCTCATCTACAGCGGTCACCAGGCCCGTGGACATCACCCACTAAAACAGAGAGACTCTTCTTCCCTTTGTAATCAGTGGTCAGAGGACAGCTAAGTGAAGGGAAGCTAAAGAAAGAGAAAGAGGAGTGATGCGGAAGGACATGTTGGTGTTCTGTCCTGCTCGGCACTTATTCCTCCTCCATCTCTTCTTCCAATAACCGACCTTGATTTTCCTCTGGGGAACACCCTTCTCCCTGACTCAGTCCACGAGGCTGCCATGTGGTAGCCCTGCCCACCTCTCTGAGAGCTCGGGAAGCCCTCTTTAGGGAACTAGTTGATAAAACCATTATCTCAGACATTTGTGTAAGGCCTTATGAGTTAAGGAGCTTCCATGTATGAAAATGCTACCCGGGGCCTTGGGTCTTTCTGGTTTCCTAAATTCACGCATAACCTTGTCTCTTAGTTCACTTGGTTAGGATCAAAGAGCCTTGTGGCATTAACGGTACCCCAGAGAGGTACCCCAGGGCTTCCTCCTAAGCTGGAGCAGGAGCGAGTACAGATGATACTGGCCAGGGATCTAGGCCTTCTCAGAAAGGAGGACTAAGTCTGGGAAGGAGTAGGTTACATTTGGGGCGAATCTGATACCCATGTATTCGAGGGTGGACCTGGAGCCCACGGTGGAGATGGGAAGAGTTAAGATTTGGCAGCTCCACAGACAGAGGACAGACTAAAACCCACCACTTACTGGAAAAGCACCGGCATGGGGAGCGGGCATGGCTTCTGAAGTAGACTTCTGCTCTTCAGGAAGCGGCAGGGAACAGAAACAGCCACAGGGAAAGGCCTGGCCAAGAATGGATTCGAAAATTGTGCAGCCAGAGCCTGGGAACAGAGCCTCTCTTCAGCTGTGCCCCAAACTCTGGATTCTTCCAAAACCCAGAGTGACCCTTTAAATGTCCTCTGGTCCTCTGACTACCAAAGCTGAATTACGTCTGAAGCTATAAGAACCTTGGAGGCATGCGCTGGGATCTGGGACCTGCACTCTGTTTCTTCAACGGTCTAAATACCTCTGAGGACGCCTGAAATCTTGATCCTGGCACAGCCCCGACCACAGCTCCTTCTCGGGGCTGCCACCCTCAGTGCAGGCGGTTAATTCATTAACACCTGGAGAGTGCTGACTCAAGGGGCAGAGTTAACACGGGCTCATTTCTGATTTAGTAATCTAGGTACCTTCTCTGGACCTTGAAGGAGCTGGTGTCTTTCGGGCGGCCGCTGGAAGGTCCCAGGGTGCTCTCCACCTGTCAGCAGAGCCACAGCAAACCTTGGGAAGCCCCGAGGAGGCTCCCAGGGCAGCCACGCCTCCCTCCAGTCGGGCACGGCCACTTGTGTCCCTTCCTTCCTACGGCTTCTTCTTTCTCCTCAGACCTGGGGCTACAGGACCTTTTCCTCAGCTCCACACTCATGGCTTCTCTGTCCTCGCTCTGACCCCACAGAAATTCTAGCGGGGAGACCTTTTACCCACCCCACAGTCCGGGCAGCAATGACCACAACCATTGACACCAGACACTGCCACCGGGGCGCTGAACGGCAGGGCCAGGAGACTGGCTTCAGATGGTAGGGACCTTCCTGCCCCAGCTCTCTCTCCAGCCAGTGGCAGTCAGCTGGGACAGGAGAGAGAGGACACAGAGAGAGAGAGTGGCAGGTGGCAGGGCATGGAAGTCACCCCAAATCTCTGACTGCTGATGCCCACCACGGCCTCCAGCTTCCCATGAGGGAAGCAGAAGAAGGAGAGGAATGGAAAGCCCAACTCAAATCGATGTGCGGCGATGGGTAGGGGACCACGGATGCTGCCTGAGCTGCTGGAACGATTCCTGGACCATCCGGCACAGCCGGCCTTGAAGCAGCTTATCATTAATAACCGTCCTCTGAAGCCACCAAACGGGTCTGCCGCGGGCCGGCTGGAGAGAGCTCTCTTTTCCCCTCTGCAACCTGTTCTCCTTGCACAACGCATCTGTCACGGCCGCGCCTGGAGGCCTCGCCACGTGGGGAGGTGGTCTTGTCCTGGGCAGGGCGGGACACGGGGGGACAGGACACGTGCTGGCACTGACTTCCGTGTCATTCCTTTGTGACCTCACTTTGCAAAAATTGTGAACGCCCTAGACCGGAGGCGAGGACCCTCCCAGAGGAGAAGGTGGAAGACTTCCTCGCCCTCTGCCCTGCCTGCCTCTCATCTTGCCAGCTCCTCCTCTTGAGACAATGTGGCCGGCTGGGGCCGTCCCGTGAACGCCCCTCTCAGATCCAACTCTGACTACTGCATCTTGGGGAGGGGAACATTCAGTCAAAACTTGTGTTGGAGAAACTTTTGACATTAATGAGAACTGGGTAGCCCAACTGATAATACAATGGGGTCTGTCTCCTGAATCCCTAACTCAACGCTTGTGTTCTCTTGGACGGGACCGGTGGTCCCTCTTTTTAAGAGGAGCGTGCGTGCGTGCACACAGGTTGCCAGTTCTGTTTTCATTCTGCTGCATATCCCAAATGCAGTGGTCACTAGTACCAGTGATTTTTGCCTTATCACACAAGCCCCTCTTCACAGTGACTTCAAAACGCATTTTCATTCAGTCCCAGGCACTGGCCTGCCCTCAGACATCATGAAGGCAGAGCTGGGAGCAGAGCTGGGAGCGTGTGTGTGCGTACACCTGCGTGCCCGCACACGCGCCCGTGTTCGAACCTGGGTCTATGCTGAGAAGACACAGCACTGATTCCAGTCTCCAGGCCTTGGGGGTCCAGGTCTCGACGGCCTCGCTCTTTGGCTGCGTGAGGTGGGGTATATCATTCCATGGTGGGGTGTCTACAGAGCAGGGGGCCAAGAGGGCTCAGGGCTAGACAAACTCAGTGTGAATCCGGATTCTGCCACTTGCTGCTGTTGTCCTTTGGGCAAGTTCCTTTTCTCTCTGGGCCTCAGTTTCCTCATCTACAGATTGGGAATAATGAGAGTCCCTACGGAAAGTGCTGCTGTGAGGACTAACTAAGTTCACGTATACAAAGCAGTGAGAAAAGTTCCCGCACACAGTATGTCTTCAATCAGTCTTTGGTATATTTGTATTATTATTCAACAAACAGCAGGCGGTATTACTATAAAGAAAATGGGTGGAAGTTGAACTGAATCATACCTCAGGCCTTTTGCCACTCTATAATTCCACAACTTTCTGATATTATGGAAGACTCACTGATCCCGAAGGGATGCTTTGAAGGAAAACACCAGCCGCAGGGAGAGAGACCCCAGAGAACCCAGGACCAGGCTGCCCACCCGGTCCTGGCCCTGTACGTGTATTTGTGGCAAAGCCTGTGTGTTCCAGGTTGGCACAGACCAGGACAGCCGTGGCCCTGCAGCCTCTTCCCCGTGAATGCTGTGAGCCAGGAGGTCAAAACCCTTTGGCTGGGCCTGTTTGTGGCTCCTAGTCCACCCCCAGCGGCAGCTCCCTTATGCTGGGCTGTTTGGCCGGACTGCTGGGGTCAGAGCTAGCAGGCTTCAAGTGGCCGCCGAGACACTCAATGGTCACTTGACTTTGCTCCAAAGCCAGGAGGAACAGGAGAAGGGACGCTTGCTGAAAAGGCTACATTTTGGAACTGAAACTCATTGCTACATGTGGAACTGAACCTTTCTTTGATGGAAACAGAATATTTGGGTTCAAAGTCTCCTTTTGCAAGAGAACCAAAAGATAGGGCGTGTTCGTTTCCGGGGGCTGCTGGAACAAAGCCCCACAAACCCGGTGGCTCAAAGGACAGAAACGTCTTCCTTCACAGTTCCGGCAGCCAGAGTCCGAACTCAAGTTGTCCGCAGGGTTGGCTCCTTCTGGCGATTCTCAGGGAGAATTAGTTCCACGTCTCTCTCCTGGCTTCTGGTGACACTGGGATCCTTGCCCCTCCTTGGCTCGTGGCTGCGTCACTCCACTCTCTGCCCCTGCGTTTACACGGCCTTCTGCTCTGTGTGTCTGTGTGTCCAAACCTTTCTTCCTTCTTCTTATAAAGAAAGACATGAGTCGTCGGATTTGGGGCCCACTTTAAGCCAATACAACCCCAGCTTAACTCCATGGCCTCTGCAGACCCTGCTTCCAAACAAGGTCACGTTCACAGGTAGAGGGTGGGCGTGACATGAGCACGTCTCTTTTTTTAGGGGGCACAGTTCAACCCACTACGTAGGGCAGACGAGATCCAGAACGCAGAGTTGAGGAGAGAAGAAAGAGAGTTTACTGTTTGGCCACTGATAAAACAAGAGGAACTGCCTCTGCTCTGGGAAAAGCCATAAAACAACAATAAACGGAAGCACGCAGACCCCTCCATCGCTGTACTCCCCACTCTGGAGCCAGTTGTGGCAAATTATAGGACTACTGGGAGAATAAGCCTTCAATAATTAGTGTTCCAAAGAAAGCTGCTCCATAAACCTTGAAAAAAAAATCTGTTTGCTGCTCCCCGGCTCCTCCTCAGACACCACCTACGACTTCCCACAGTCGCCGGGGTGCGAGCAGAGCTCTCTTCGTAAAGACTCCGCTCTTTGTGCAGCTCGAACCTGGTTCTGATTACTCAGAACAGGGACACTGTGAGTGATGTGGATTTAATTTAATTTTTCTACCTCTGATGAAATAGCAGCACAGTGAGTCATTCGCTTTCGCACATCCATCCAAACTCCCAATAATCTAGGAAATAATCCCAGGAGCATAACAAGGCTGTGAGAGTGAGGCTGGAGATGGTACACAGCCGGCCCCCTCTGGAAGGACTGAAGCCACCACGCACATTTTCTTAGGATGCTTAACGTCTCCCCTGGTCCTCAGGCAGCACAGAAAGTGCCTCACATGCCCGTCAGGAGGACCAAACCAAGACTGAGTGGAGAGTCCGAGGTGACGGCTGGTAGAGCCAGGTGTGAGCAAATCCAGGACAGCAGCACGTCACCCACAAGTCTGTCTCCTCAACGCCGGGCTTCAGGGCTGGTGGCTAACATGCCCTCAACCAAAGGGGACACGAAGGTTCAGAAAGGCAGTGGCCACCTCTGCAGATGCATTCTGGGCAATTCCAGCCTGTCTGAACAACTGAACCGCAGAAGGGCATCCCGGCGCCCAGCTCTTAGAAGATGATCAACCATGATGGCAGAATGAACGAACTTGTGAGCTTCCTACTCATCAGGAGCACGTGAGAGGCCACGAAGAATCTCACCTTGCATCTCCCATCTTGGTCCTCCTGTGCTTGTGGCTTCCTAGGCCCCTGTTAAGCAAAGAAGGAGTTCCTGCAAATTCATACCATAGCTGCAGCCTCTACTTAGAATCCGGCCCGAGAGTGGCCAGACCATTATGCAACACTGCCACTCTTCTAATAATTTAACTATTACCATTTGAAAGCACTTGAAATCATCACAGCAGGAGGTTCTTTTAAATAACACACAATGAGTCTTACCCCGGCGTTACTATTCTCTGGAGAGAAACATTAAGACAAATTAAAAAGTAGCAATTTGATTCTCTTCTCCCTCCCACTCAGCCACATAATATGGAACACGATTTTTTTCTGAGCTCGAGTATACTGATGGGCAATTTGACAGTAGCTGTTACATTAACATGTGCATCTCTATGACCCAGCAATTCCTGGAGAAACACTTGCACATGCACAAGAATGCTCCATGAAGCACTGCTGGGAACAGTAGGGGAAAACCCACAATTGTAACCAGCATATCCGTTCTGTGGAATGTTATTCAGGAGACACACAGCCATACACAGGCTTGAAAGATATCCGAGGTGAATGGTTTGGAAAAAAATTGAGTTGCAGAAGTTACGTACGGTACCATTTATATTAAAACACACATAGCAATCCTAGGCATTTTCTATGGATACATATACACGGATATAAATGCAGGAGAAAAGCGTGCACAGATACATCTTGGATGAACAAGAGTGTTGACCACGAGGGGAGGGCCTGGGTCTGAAGTAGTAATAAGGGGACTTTAACTCGTTTAATGTATTACTCATGTAACATGAAAATTACTTTTTTTAAAAAAACCCCAAAGTGAAAAAAAGTATGATTGTACCATTTTGTTTCTCATGGTGGTTGTTCTCTGCGAATTTACTATCTAGCTGGAGATAAAATGTTAAATTAAAAAGTATCCCCTGAGATCTCAGGAGGGAATGCAGACTGTGGACAGGATAATCCGACAGTACTATGAACATATGAAACCGCTTCACTGAAAATGGCTGGAGAAAAAGGGGTGACCTTTGGAAAGGAGTGGAGGCTGTAAGACCAAAGGCAAGAAGAACTGCACGTCAGCTCTGTCCTCTAGTTGAGAAAGTTGTTTCCCATGGGGACATTGGTTCCCAATTCTGATACTGCTATAGATGCAGACTGGAATTGAACAATTAAATGGACAGCATACGATGGAAGCCAGGTTTCCTACTGTTGGACTGGAATTTTACAGATAAGCAAGCTGGGGAGGCTAGAGTGGTCAATATGGTAAGAGATTAGAGTTGGTGACACCAGCATGAACTCAGGTTGACCTCAATATAGGCACCGAGGGTTACAAATAGAAATATTCATAGATATGTGCATACACACAGGTTAGTATACACACATATTTTTTTGCTCTGTCAGCTGAGAGGGCCTAGAGGCAACAGCACTCCAGTAGCAACCAGCATTCCTAGTGCTCAGATCTTGGTTTCTAACGTCATCCTTCAATAAAAGGAACCAGGACTCCTTGGAGAAATGGCTGATTCTAGGACGGGGGCAAGACACAGAAGATGAGCTTGGAGTATGTTTTGTGCCAGAAAGTAAGGAATTGCTCAAACCAAACCAAACCAAACCCTACAATGATGGGTGTATGTCAAAAGGACACAGGAACCAAGAAAGAGCCTAAACTGAAACAATTTGAGCAAAAAAATCAAGTAGTATTGGATTAGAACCCAAAATATAAAATAAAGATCCATAAGTCCATACTGACATAAGTAAATGATTGAAGAATAAATAAATGGGGGAGAAGAGATTTCCCTTTCAGAAGAACTCCAAATAATATATGTAGACACTCCATCCTCAAGAAGGCAGAGGAAGCTCGCCACTCCTTAAGTGTGGGCTGCACATAGTGACTTCCTTCCAAAGAGTGTAATATGCAGCAGGGTGGCGGGAGTCACTTTACAGTGGAGAAACTTGACCAGCACCTCCTCAGCCAGGTGATCCAGGTCAACATCAACAGTGAGAAACCACACTGCTGGATGCTACCCTTGACGTAATGTGACAAAACGGCACCTCTGTGGTCTTCACCCCCCAAACCCATAACCCAAGTCTAATCATGAGAAGAAATATCAGACAAATCTCAACAGAGGGACTTCCCACAAAGTACCTGACCAGCACTCCTCAGCACCGTCAAGGTCACAAAAAACAAGGAAAATCTGAGAAACGGGCACAGCCGGGAGGAGCCTAAGGAAATGTGACAACTAAATGTAATGTGGCGTCCTGGATGAGATCCTGGAACAGAAAGACATTAGGTAAAACTAAGGAGATCTGAATGAACTACAGACTGTAGTTAATAATAATGTATCGATATTGGTTCAATAACTGTAACAAATGTTCTATACTAATGCAAGGCGTCGATAATAGGGGAAATGGGGTGCTGGGCATGTGGGAACTCACTGTATGATCTTCTCAATATTTCTGTAAATCTAAAACTGTCTTAAGTGTTCCCTCAATTTATACATTATTTCCTATTCCTTTAAAAAGAGGAAAAGCCAAAATCTAAGTACAGATTTCAAATTGACAAGGAGAGATCGTGGAATTTTTTCCTCGAGGGAGATTTCAGCACCAGGAGGCCAACGACTTGAGGCTACAGCTGAAATGAATTTGTAGTTTGACTTTGCAGCTTGGGGCAGTCGACCAGCAGTCCCTTGCAGGACCCAGTGATGGCTGCTGAGGTCTTGGCATGCCAACCGTGCCGGGGCCCTGGTGTGGGCATTTGTAGGTCAATACCGAGCAGGATGGAGCCTGTGTTGAGTGGGAGTGGGGTCATCGTCAGCCTTGGCTCTCAGATTACCCTGTCTGCCCCTGACTATCCCATGATCTGCTGGTTTCAATGGGGACAATAGCCAGTGAAAGCCAGAGCAGGGAGCCTGGGGAGGGGCCGTCACTCTTCTGCTCAAAAACCTTTAATCTCCTGTAACTATCTGCCTCGTTTACTCCCCTCCAGTCATGCTGGGCTCCTAGCTGTTCCCCAAACCCGCCAAGCACGCTCCTGCCTCAGTGCCTTCGCACCTGCTGTTTCCTCTGCCTGGAATGCTCTTCCCCAGGAAAACCTCATGACTTGACCCCACCACTTCTTCTGGGTCTCTGCTCAAATGTCACAGTATCAGAGAGGCTTTCGTGGCTAAAATAGCAACTCTGACATCATCCGTGTCTTTCCCCTCACTGGCTTAATTTTTCTTTCTCTGTACTAATACATTGTCTATTTCGTTGCTTAGTATACATCCTCCCCAAACAGCAGGTGATTTCCACGAGAGCAGAGAGTCTACCTTCTTTTGTTCACTGCTGTATCACCGAGACCCAGAATAGAACCCAGTCCTTAGCAGGCACTCAGTAATATCTGTTGAATGAATACATGGATGAACAGGAGACTTTTTACATTGCATTTGGTGATTAACATGTGTTGATAAACAATAATAATTACACTCACGTTGTATGTTTCTCAGTCTCTTCTATTCTTCTAAAACTCAGAAAGTTACCTGCTTCACAAACTCTTATTTGTCTTGGCACAAAAGTATATGTATACATAAATGGATTATTCATTCAACAAATATTTATTAAGTAGGTTCTACAGGTCAAAGCACTATGGTGAGCACCAGGGGTACAAAGATGAATAACACTAACTTTTCAACTTCCAGAACCTCTATTCATTCGCCTGTCCATCCATCCATCCATCCATCCATCCATCCATCCATCCATCCATCCATCTATCCACCCATCTATCCATCCATCCATCCATCTGTCCATCCATCCATCCATCTATCCTTCCATCCATCCATCCATCTATCCTTCCA